>NW_026000005.1:41001783-41237391 GCF_001458135.2 Marmota marmota marmota | reverse complement strand
TTTTTTTTTTTTTTTTTTTTTTTTTTTTTTTTACACAAAAGAGACTAACGTGACAACTTGGCATGCAGCCCACCAAGAGGAGGCCTTTTGAATCCCACATTAAATATGATCGTGGTGCATTGATTTGAACATAGAGCCATGTTGAGCTTTAACTTCTGACTGTAATTTGGTAAGGAGGCCTATTATAATCACTGATATGCATTCCATCATAGTCACCAAGTAGAGTGGCAACTTCAGATATCCAATTGTAAAATAATACTTGTGGAATGTCTTATCCAATGCCAACCCATGGAGCAAAATTTTTGCTTCCCATGAAGATCACAAAACCATCTGAAGACATACTTCTTAACCCTGGATAAGATTAGTGGATAGGCTGAACTTTATCCATTTAGTTTTGATGTTCTGGGCCCAGTGGACTCTTAGTTGTTTTAGCACCAAGAATATTTTAGAACAAAGGAGTTTTCAAAGACTTATACTGTTTCTGCCTCCTTTGTCACTGATATGGTTAACTGGGAGCCTCTGTATTTTTTACCTGAATATCTGCTTCAGGATGAGCTACTTAACTTTATAACCATGAGCTAGCTGGCACAGAAGGGTTACCCAGGTTTGTTCACAGCTTCAATAAAATATAATTGGCCATAAACCCCGTAAGTGGTAAAGTCTAGTCCAAAGAAAATTGCTGTGTGGCCCATTATACTCTCTGCCTCACTTAGCATTTTCTCCATTTTTAAAAGGTGAGTCATTCCTCACTGTCCCAGGCATGCTGAATGATGAATCCTCAGACTTAGACTGTGTGATCAGCTTTACAGTGCTCCTATCAGAAGCACTAGTCTTCCTGACTTCCTGAAAGAGGAAGTAAAAACTTAGGATTTCAAGAAAACTGAAGTACTGCAAAATCTCTCTTTTGTTGTCTTGAGATTTGCATTCAGGAGTTTATAATTACATTAAAGTAGAAATTCAGACTTATATAAATCTTAACTCTCCCTAAAATATTTGGTGGTATTTATGTTATAGATTCAAAACAGTGTGTATTATCAAGAAAGGCTCTTTCTACAGTAAGAATAAGAAAAATATTGAGGGCCATGTCTGGGGGCAGGGCACCATCTGTCTGGACTTCTTTAGTTGCTCACATAATTATTTAGCACCAGAAAGATCCAGACCCTCTCAGAAATGACCTTCAGGACAATTTGGAGGGAAAGAGACCTGAGAGTGGGTGATGTTTAGGCCAAGCACTTGAAAATCTTTGCCAAATATCTGAAGGCGTCAGAGAGTCTGTTGTCATTTTTATGGGGCAATGTTAATCAATTAGTTCAATTCTGCCATAGATAGTAAGTAATTATTTTCACTGGAAGCCACCAAGGTATGATTAATAATGCATCCCAGTTTCCAAAAGTAGCATTTCACTTGGCACTAAAACATGGCTCTTTGAAAAGGACTTTTTGTATATAAGACACATAGTTAAAGTAAAATATATTTTCCTAAAAGTAATCTTGTGAGACAAAAACTATAGAATTTTATATGATACTTTCTGGTTCTTACTATATAAATGAATACAATTCAAGTTCCTGTTTTAAGCATGTCCAAATAAATTCTTAAGAAATAGTGTTTGGGGATTTAGATTTAAATGTGTTATATATAAAAGTTTTAGGGAAGTCGGTTTAAGTCCTTAATAATTATGAAGCATCTGCTATATTTAAGTGCAGAAACTAAGCTCTCTGAAGTGAAGAAAGAAAATTAAGCAATTAGCTCTGTATCTAAGAAAATATCAGAGCAAGGGGGCATTTGTCCCATAGTAAGTGAATAAAATCTACAGAGAAATCTGGTAACTTCCACAAGAGAAAGATAAAGGAAACACCAGGAAGTTTTAATAGAGGACAAAGAAGACAAGAATCCATCCATCTAAGAAGACAGATGAGGACAGAAAGGCCAGTGGCAGACAGCCTTGTGCATAAACATCAACCTCATTGTGGAAGGGTGCAGAAGAGAGCCTGACATTAAGCATCTAGTCAGCAACATTGTGTCCTATAGGCCAGTTCTACCCACTCTGACTCAGCCTGAAATGGTCCACCTTTAGGATTATCACCAAGCCTCCTTGAGGTTTGCATCTATTCTGAAGTTAAAGCACTTGCCAGTGAATAAGCCATTTATTCCATATACTTAAAAGATTGAATTATTGTGTTTTAGGGGAAAAAAAGTGTATGATCAGATGAGAAATGTAATTGTTTTCTAAAATCAATCCTAACAAAGACTAGCATTTTGCAGGCAATTCAAAAATTGCTTTAATAAGCGTCCTTGCCTCCTATGCAAAGTTTTTCTTTTATCTGATGCAGGGATGTTACCTAGACCATCAGGGAGATGTATTTTGGCTGTGGACATTCATGCCTGACAGCCTGGCAGGCAGCAGTCGTCCTGTGTCTCCACCCTTAACCATTCTGAATTGTTCTCTCCTAGTCCTGGGTTCTTAGAATATGAGTGCTTCTCCTTGCACTTCCAAAAGTACAGTGGCTGAAGGGAAAGAGAAATAGAAAGGGAAGGGGAGTCATGGTTTTGGAGGGCATGATGCCAAAAGGGAAAATTTAAACTTTAACTTATTGACCATATTCAAGGCAAGTAATAACCTTTTCTTAGAAACTTTTAAAGACCATGACTTAGGGCTATGGCAAAGTCATGATTTTATTCCTGGCCCCGTGGCCTTGTACTTTCAAAAGCCCTCAATAAAAAGCCATTGAATAGGACATGTATTCCATACACTTAAAAACTTGAATGATTGGTTGTGGGAGGAAAGTGTGCATTATCCGATGCAGATATAATTGCTTTCTAAAAATCAGTGGATGACTTCAGCTGCTGTGGCATGAAAAGCCTCTGTGGACTCAGTGGCATATCAGAGAAAACAGCAATGCTGACTTGGTTGGAAGCTTGCTGGGTAAACCCTTTAATAAATAGTCACCTCTGACATTAATAGGAGAAATGCCAGTACTCCTGCATAGCTGCTAGACTCTGTGACACATGGCAGAATCCTCTCTTGACCATCTTTAAAAATAAAAGAAGTGTGAGTCTGGTGGTATCTGTTGCAAAGAGGTTTATTTTTGAAGATCAGAACATTTTAAAGAATCATTTTCATTTAAGTAATGAATAAAATATTGAATTTTGACTGGTTATACAATGCCTTTTATTGTCATAGCAGTTTATCTTTCTTAAAGAGTTTTTCTTATTCACATTAAATTCTATGGCACATTTTTATTACACCTTCCTAAACACGTATCATCTTCTTAATGTCACCAAGGAAACTCACACAAGACGCTTCACTTGTTCTAACTCTCTGCATCTTGTATTTTGGTCCTCCTTTCAAACATAAAAAATTTAAATAGATATATTGAAAATGTAATATACAGAAAAAAAAAAACCCTCTTTTTACAAAGGTGAATTTCAGACCACACTGAAAAAGCATGATGGTGTAAGGCCAAACAGTTTTCCAAGACCTGTCTAGTCAGATTCCACACCTACCCCACACACATCCCAAGGACCTCCTGCCCTTCCTGAACCTTCTCTGTCCTGTTTTGCTTTGCTCGTCAATGGATGTGAATATTCCACGGTGTCCCCACAACTGTTTACATATGGAGTCAGGCTTCCCAGACATTTCAAACACATAGTATTTGGGGAAAGGAGAGAGATGCCTTATAGAACCAAATAATTCTTTCCCAAATCGAACCATGTAGAGTGACCCGTGTTTCCTCCCTGAAGGCCAGCCTTATTGCCATTATACCAAGAGGGTTGAATTCAAGCTTGGACATGTGGTAATGGTTCATTGTTAATGGTATACAAAATAACTTAAGAAAAATGTGTTTGAACCTGCTCATTCAGAAATGCATTATAACTTTGGCTTTCCCCTTTCTGACCCCTCATATTGTAGTCTTTCTGGATTTAAGAAAACTTGGGGGCAATTCCAAT
This sequence comes from Marmota marmota marmota, assembly GCF_001458135.2. Lineage (NCBI taxonomy): Eukaryota > Metazoa > Chordata > Mammalia > Rodentia > Sciuridae > Marmota > Marmota marmota. The sequence continues at coordinate 41,233,443 of NW_026000005.1, read as the reverse complement.
TCTCATTGACATTCTTTATGTGTTTCCTGATTATCTACATTTTTCATGCATTTTTTTTGTCTTGCAAGGTGTACACTATGGTTTACAGCCCAGCTATTGGAACCATAAAGCCAAACTACAAAACACTGAATATATAAGTCTTGGAATCTGTTATGAGCTTTATATAAACATATTAGGTGTCCCTGCAGAAGTTCATGTGTGAGATGATGCAAGAAGGTTTAGAGGTGACAAGTTTGGGGTTGTGAGAGCCTTAACCCAATCAGTGAATTAATTCCTCTGATGGAGATTAACTGAGTTATAACTGAAGGCAAGTAGGGTTTGGCTGGAGAAGTTGGTCATTTTGCGGGGAGCATGCCTTTGGGGTATAATTTTTATCTGGCGAGTGGAGTTTCTCTGTACTTCCTGATCATATCCTGAGCTACTTTCCTCCACCACACTCTTCCCCCATATGTCCTACCTTACCTTGAGCCCCCAGGGATAGAGCCAACTGTCTATGGACTGAGACCTCTGAAACCTTGAGCCTCATAAACTTTTACTTGTCTAAAATTGTTCTTGTTGAATCTTTTGGTTGCAGCAGCAAAAAAACTAACTAAGACAGCATGGTATCTGTATTATACCCCTAGGACAACTGAAAGTTGTGTGGTTCAGTGTTGAAAACAAATTGAACAGAAGGACACTTGACTAGAGACTGACTGGTCAGGTGCTTTGAGGGGTGACACACTGACCTCAGCCATCCTAGCATGGAAACCATGATGTGGACATGGTGGACTAGCAGAGAAAATGGCATTCGTGAGTTGGTTGGAAGCTTCTCAGGTACACCCATCACTCAGTAATCTCCTCAGGTGTTAGGAGGAGAAAGACCAATAAAACTATACAGTTGCTAGACTCTGAAGTATGGCAGAATCCTCTCTTGACCGTCTTTCAAAGTCTAAGAAAAATGCAACCATAGCATATCTGCAAATAGCCCATAAAGTCATTAAATAATTTGGAAGACTTTTGTAGTCTTTCATCACGATTCACATCTTGTAACCAATTCGAGGACTCTATATGAAACAAAGAATAGTATCACCTTAACTTTCCAAAGGAAAATGCAGAGAAGTGAAAACATTTAATGAGACTTTGTGGCCTCACTGTCATTGAGCTTATATGGTGTTTGAGCTAAGTGTCTTTGAGATTATTTATAATGTTGTCATATTTTATTGAATGACAAAAATAACCAAATACTAAGTTCCTTATCCTAATGCATGTTGTTCCTAAAAATGCATGTGAGAAGCATTTTAAATTGATAGAATATTAGTATCTTGAGCAACATTTTATGTTAAACTCTACCTTTCTTTTATTCTTAGAATAAAATTATTACTTGAAATGAGAAATTTATATTCTCTTTAAGAGGTATGTCTATCAGGCTGGGATTGTGACTCAAAGGTAGAGTGTTTGCCTGGCATGTGTATGGCACTGGGTTTGAGCCTCAGCACCAGATAAAGTAAAATAAAGACATTGTGTCCATCTATAATTAATTTAAAAAAAAAAATAGGTGTCTATCACTTAGAAGTTTTGATCAGCACTATGTTCCATCACTTACATGAAGAGATGACAAACTATGCCATTAATTACCACCCTGGTTTCTGATGTGAACTGTCTCTGCATTAAAATGGTTTTTATTTTTTTAACATTAAAGAATAAATTTAGGGCTGGGGATGTGGCTCAAGCGGTAGCGCGCTTGCCTGGCATGCGTGCAGCCCAGGTTCGATCCTCAGCACCACATACAAACAAAGATGTTGTGCCTGCCGAAAACTAAAAAATAAATAAGTAAATATTAAAAATTCTCTCTCTAAAAAAAATAAATAAAATAAAGAAGAAATTTAGTTTGTTTAATGCTTTTTGTGGTTTAATCAATACAGGAAATATTCTCTTTGCCATTCATTCAAGGTGGGGACATTTTGGTTAGATTGGAATAGAAACACACTTTTATCACCACATTCAAATTATCAACATGTTATTCTCATTTGAAAAACCCTTCTGAATAAATTATTGATGTACTATATACCTCATTGACTGCAGACATATAAACAATAGAAGTCTTTGGGGACTGTTGTCCCGTCAAGGAACCAGACAAGGCTTAGACCAGACTCCCAGTCACCATAGTCCTACCAACAGACATGATCTTAAATGTGATTGTAATCAAGTGCTCCACACCTGATTGCCCACAGGCCATGGAGGGAATGAGTGAAGCAGGTTGGACAGGGAGACAGACAGGAATGGTGGGAACATATCAGACTCCACAGGAATGGCCCATCCAAAGCCTATGGCCACTGCTCAGGCTGAGCATTCGTTTTCATATCATGAGGGGGACCAGGATGGTCCTATTACACCCTCCTTAACTCTGTCATTTCTTGAATTTTTCAGGAGAATCTGATAACCAGAGCTCTATGTAAAAACAAACAAACAAAAATCTCCAAACATTTACATGTTGGCAGTGAATTCAAATATTTAAAGATACTTTGGGCAGGAAAAAAATACAACTAAGAGACTAAGTTGAGTCCTGGCTACCTGATTGTCATTCTCTTACAAATTGTTATTAGAGTTTCACAATAATTCGATGTTGCAACTTCAGGGAACCAGCCAGAACGACACTGCTTTCAACACATTACAATTTGTTTGGCTGATATGAGTGGAAAATGATTTTGATGTTTCTGTAAATGCAGAACTAAAGATTCTATTTTGACTTCCAGAAACGTGCACTCTGGCTCCTAATTCAGAAAGATTTCCACAGGTATAATCGAATAATCACACAGACTATCCTTTCTTGACTGTAAAATAATACAAAGAGAATGTGGTCATAAATATCGGACACTTAATTTAATTTTCAGCAATATAATGCTGAAGTAGATGTAGCAGCTGTAACTAACAATGCGTCAAAAGCAACAAACATGTCCCCAAATCTCTTTATAAACCAGAGCAGAGAGATCACCAGCTATTCCTGAAAGGAGGGGTGGAGTGTGGACGCAGGTGTTCTGCATTATCTCCTTAACTGGGTCAGGAATCATCTTCTGTGCTTATTCAGTGCTACAGGCCTATGACACTTTGCCAGAGCTCATCCTATTAAGCTGAGGACTCACAAGGCCCAACAAATCCAAAGCCCCATATCTAAATAGAGGTCCCCTTTGGGCTGGTTCAAATAAATCACTTTAAGTATTTACTCAGGTTATGTATTTTCGTGACTGATGTGCAGAAGTATCTTGGTCATTTGCTGTGAAAAGTCACTCTAGAGAGAGATGGGGGGGTTTGGTTCATGCATAAAGGAATGGGCTGAAATGGAGAACGGTGCCGAGCGCTGGCCCTAAAACCTATCATCCAACTACCATGCCGTTGTCGCCTGGTTTTACCACCCAGGCCATCTGTCATCAGCCCCCTTTCTTCATATAAACTCCTGCAAATCCTGACCATTCCGGCGAAGGTGCTGCCATCATCCCATGTGCTAAAATATTTTGAATTCAGTCTCATTGGGTCTCTCACCGTGTATGCCACTTATAGACACCATTTCCAAAACAGTGTGACCCAGAATTATAAGTGTTCTGTAAGAAAATGCTTCTGTGCAAAAATAAGTGTGGGTAGTAGTGCCTGGTGCTCCTCAGGAGTTTCCTATTGTGTTTATGACTCTGAGTTCTTTGGCGAGGCCAGTTTAGCTTTGCTCAATCCTGCATTTCTAGTTAGTCAACATTGTAAGTCTCTGATCTGTGGGAAGCTCTAGAACACAGTGAAGGAAACATCACTAAGGACAAGTGAGGATGTTAACCAAGGCTTCTGAGTTGGGAAAGACATGGCCGAGCCTGGATTCAGAAAGGACAGTTGCTGTCATGAGAGGGACGATTAAAAGAAAACATACGATCAAAAGGAAAGGCAATGAGATTTTTGTTGGTTTGGTTTACTTATTGTTTGTTATTTTATGTTTATCATTTTTTTCTGTTTTTAGAAGAATATTTTAAAGAAAAGATAATGAGATTTTTGTTTGGTTGATTTTTAGTGCTTTCTAATGCAAACCTTCCACCACAACCTTTGTGGAACCATCTTCTCTAATGCAGGTAAAGGCTTACCTTTCTGACTGTCCTTAATACTTAGAACCAGGTCTGTACTCATATATGGAGTAAATGAACCCGTGGTTGCCAAAAGAAAAGGACCTTATCTAAGTCTGGGGTAATAAAGAGCAAGGGAGTGTGTTAACCCATCAGGCTAAAGAAAGCGCTCAACATCAGGCCGTAGTAATTAAGCACAGGAAGGAGCAGGTCCCTAGAAAAGAAAATAATGACAGCAATAATGACAACAAAGTAAAATAATATGGAGAACCCAGGCCACTCACTGTCTTTGGTGTAAATCATGGCTATAGTTTGCCTTCATGTCATTTCTTCTAAGGCTCAAGTTCAGAGAAAGGCAGCTGGGTTGATTGAGGTGGGATTGGGACACCTGATTAGATATGCCCTGGAAGGTGAGAGGGTAGAGGAGATACTGCCTACAGGAAAATCAGTCCACGGTTGACCCAACAAGAGAACAAGATCAGCTATTACACCCTCCTTAACTCTGTGCTTTTCTTACAAATGGGCCTTGGTAGTGGCCCCATGAAATCAGTCTCATGAAATCAGAGCAGAGTCGGGTAAAACGGAGCATCAGGTATTTTTGAAAGGACTGGTTGCCAAGTGTCAGCTTCTGTTCTGAAGCTACATTCGAAGCACAAGTGGGGGTATTTTAAAAACAACCTGAATATTGAGATTTAACCAGGTTAATATAAGGAAATGTAGTAGGTGGACAAACAGTGCCAGATGCTCTATTTGCCAGCCCCATCAAGTGTGTGTCATCTAGTGAGAGCTTTTTAAGTGGAATCTAGCAGGGGACAGCGAGTGGGGACAGGTAGCATCTTGGAGGCCTACCATCTGCACCAAGTGTGGAGAGAAAAGGGCTCTGAACGGAAAATTGTTTTACCATTAAAAATAAGAAGCAAAAGCTTCTTTTCTCCACACAGACATTGATTTATCTGAAAATGGATGATATAAGTTGTTTTATTGAAAAACACAAAACCTAGAATATTAAGGATAAAAATTAAGACAAAGAGCTCCATAGAGGTTATTGTTTAGTCCAAGGGCACTCAGACCATCAGGAAATAGACTGATTCTTGAACTTAGGGCCCCCAACTACCTTCCAATGCTGTTCTCACTGGGCACACAGATACACTTTGCCTAAGTGAAAAAATGAATGAGTTATCAATGATTGACATTACTCAGTTGTTAGGGCACTGAAACAGAAAAGTGCACACAAATTCAAAACTGGTCTCTGCAAATGTGACTCTTAATACCAACCAAAGCAAGAGGAACACCAATATTAAATGCAGCCAAAGATCTTTTGATGCAATTGAGGTGACAGATCTCCTTCCCAATTTATGATATCCTTGCAAAAGAAAGCAAAGTCAGATTAAATGTCTCTTTGTCAGTGTACTTTAATACCTTCCAGTGTCCTTGTGGAAAGTTGTGGAAGGGCCAAGAGGACGACAGAAAATTAAAGTGCAATGTCCCCTTTTCTTTTCTGTTCACAGCATCAGATCGGTAATTATAATGTTGGTATTTGCCACATGCCAGTAAAAAATCCAGCCCAGTTGAGACATAAAGACCATACTGTTTATTGATCTGGGAATTTACAGTTCTGCTTAGGCAGAAAAGCAACCATGAAAAGAAAGAAAAAAAAGGCATATGATATTGGTTAAAATGTGGCTTTCTTAACTTCCTTGGCATTTGAGCCTTTTGTGTGGGATGAAGGCAGATGACAGAAATAGGATAATTGGAACCTTTTGTAGTTGTGCACAGCGGGATTTTAAAAATGAAGTGACCAGTGTTGCAAGACACAGCGAGCACAAAGGGGTCCGTGGTGGAAGGGGCAAGTGTGCGGGGGAGAGAGGCTACTTATCCATATTCAAACCAAGGGGCTCTTCTGCCCACTCCCTTCCATCTTGGCATGTCCTGTCCCGTTCACTGCCACTTTCAAAGCAGCTGGTGCCCTTTCTGTGTACCTGGTTCCAGCTTTTCCTAGCATTTCATGCATGAACATCTAAGATCATATTGCAATCCCAAAATACACACTGTAGGAGCCCAGCTCAAGACCACCTCCTCAAAGGAGTTGCTGCATAATCAAGGTTAGAGATAGCATCCATTGAGCACTGCTCCATTGCAGGAACTGTGCTAAATGCTTTCTACCTGTTCTCTTATCCATGAGGTGGGTATCATGGCTGTCCTCAGTTTGCAGGATAATTTGTTCAGAGGCTCCCAGCAAGTAAGTACAAAGGCCAGGAATCAAATGCAGGCCGGCTGACTCAGCCCAGTGATCTCTCTCACAGTAGCCAACACCACACTCCCCACCCCCTACTTTAGCCTCCAAATGTGTGTCTTCATCTCCAGTTCCTGATGGCCTCACCTTAGTGTCCAGCTTGCTTCTTTCAAGGTAACAGTCTTAGTTATTGAAGATTACAATGGCTTCAAATCTTCTCCAGACAAATGATACCTGCATTTTAATGAAAACAGCTCAGAACAGAAACAGAAACCTAGGCTCAGAGACTAATTTCAATGGTAAGATTTTTAAGGTACATGGAGAGGTGAGAGAGGGAGTTGCCTGGAAGGACAGTAGGCCTGAGGTTCTTCCAGGCTTTCAAGAGGTGAAAACCCTCGTCCAAGGAGAAACATCTTTCATCTTCCACATCACTGGACCTAAAAGCCATCATCAAAGAAACCTTAGATTAAAACCTGGGATGGGGATCTTGGCCTCCTTCCTCTTCAGGGAGTTTTTGGTGATGTACAAAGCCAGTGTTGGTTCTCACATTTGGGGCAGAATGGAGTGATTTCAGCATGGAGCCGGGGAAGGGGTGCTACAGGCATTTATGATGATCTGTTCCAAAATATTAATAATGCTGGGTTTTAGAAAGCTTGATTCAGACAATAAATGAGAGATATCACAAGCATGACCAGTCTATTGGTCAGCTTTGTGCCACTGGGACCGAAATACCAACCAAAGCAAGAGGAACACCAATATTAAATGCAGCCAAAGTTAGAGGAAGGAAAGATGATTGTGGCTCATAGTTCCAGAGGTAAAGTCCATGGTTGGCTGAGTCCTTTGCTCTGGGCCCAAGATAAGGCAGAACATCTTGGCAGAAGGGCATGACAGAGGAACGCTGCTCTTTGCATGGCTGACGAGGAAACAGAGACGGAAGTGGGGAAGGGGCTGCAGGGCAGATGAACCTTCCAGGGCATGCCCCCAGTAATCTACCTCCTCCAGCCACCCACACCCCACTTACCTAGAGCTACCACCCAGTAAGTCCATTCAAGCTAGCATGGACTGAGTTGGTTACAGCTCTCATAATCTAATCATTTCACCTCTAAATATTCCTAAAAGTGAGAGGAGCTTTGGGGGGACACTTCATATACAAACCATAACAACCAGACATACAAAAGTCCAAGCAGAGAAACGGCCCATGAATAGGAAATGAAGTAAAGTCCAAGGTGGGTGGGGCAGGTAGGAGGGAGGCTGGGAGCAGGTCTGAGGCCCAGTGTTTGAGGGCTGACTGACTCCAAAGTTTTCTCTGTGGTGTCCCAAATGTGTAGCATGCCCCAAATGGCCACTTGATTGAATATGCATTAGGAAAAGAGAATATTCGATTTTATAAATGAAACCTCCATCCAGCATAAAAAATTATTTGTTTTCGGAAATGGTGCCCCAGAGGGCATTATTAAACTCTTAGGTGACCTGACTTCTCAGTCATTGTTTCTCAAGGTGTGCTCTGTATGGCATCTTTAATGAGCTTCACCTGGATGCTCATTATAAAGCCAGGTTACTGAGCCCCCATCAGACTTACTGATGATGTCTTGGATAGGGCCTCGGCATCCATATTTTTCACAACTTTCCATGTGATTCTTAGACACAATGTATTAATTATAATTTTTTTCTTGGTGGTTTTCTTACAATAATGACTTTCAAAGTCCTATCATTATCCGGCTCCCAACTCAAGTCATAATACCTGTATGAAATCATCTTTAACCTTGACTGATACAATATTGTTTTCTGTTTTTGAAGTCTACAACCAATATTTTTCATTTTTCACTTAATTTCTGCCCTTTTGTATTTCTATGGATTGTTTATATGAGCCATTGACTCCCCATACAAACTGTGGGACATTCTCTTTCCCAATCTGCTTTTTTGTTTTTCCAAGTTGTTGATAGACCTTTCTTTTATTTATTTATATGTGGTGCTGAGAATCGAACTCAGTGCCTCACACATGCCAGACAAGTCACTGCCACTGAGCCCCAGCCCCAGCCCCCAGTCCTCTCTTTACCCAATCCTCTCTTTACCACTGGCATCTGATACTGGGCAGGCACAGGAAGTGTTGGGCAGAGTCTGAGCCTCTCCACACCTCGCCCTGTTCCTGAGCAGATTATGTGGGATGATTGCCCTCGTGAGAGCTATCCGGGCCTGCTTTCCTGGCTGTTTCAGTATTTCTTGTTGGCCTGGTAAGGTGAAGAACAAATAGCAAAAGGTTAATTTGTCCTTTAATTGGAAACCTTAAGTATGGCACACCAAAGGTCAAGAATTTACTGCAGTGTGCACAGCTAAATAAAGGAAATCCAACAATTAATGCTCTCCAAAGTACAAAGAAACTCTTGACTGAGAAACCAAGACCTGTGGTTATTCTGTTTTCACAATGTAAAGCATTAATTCCTAAATCTAAATGCTATATTAGCTTTGCAGCCTCCTGACAGAGGCCTTAAAAGATAAATGCATTATGATACCATTAAAGAAGTAGTTTGGGGGTGGACTGGGTTGCACAGCTTACACCCACGCTCACAGTCTGATCTGCTAGCAAGCAATTGTTGGTCAGAATAGCTGGTGGCCTGCATGCTCAGAATTTGGCATTTACTTAGTAATTTATTTCTCATCAAAATTGTGTAGGTAAGAATGTTTAATTGCCCTCCGTTTGTAAAAACAAATCTCTTCAGGAAAAAAAAAAAGCATAGAATAAAATATGCATAATGCTGGTATTCTAGAAATTAATCAATTTTTCTATTAGAATTTCACAGATTTAAAAGACCTTGGTCTCTTAATAAAACCTGTGTATAATGTGATTTTTCTGAATAATTATTAAACAGTGAGTGACATTCCTATTGAAAGCAAGGTAATTAGCAGTCGGAATAACTACAGGAGAGCATTTTAGGTGCTTGTTTTATTTTAAAGAAAATAACTGTAGTTAACTTCACCAGAAGAGGGACGCTGGGTGTGGTACAAGAGATGAACCAGCAGAGAGGATGCCTTGGTCTTCCAGGGAAACTGCTGTTGCACAATCGTCTGTGTGTGTTAGATGACCATAGCACTGATTCAGAGTTCCTCAGACCCAGCTGGGGCTGTATTTGTGTGTCTTCACCTGATCATTTGTGGCACAATCATCTGCCTAAACCCAGAAAACCTTTCAGTCTTCTTTAAAAGTAAAAGCTTGGCTGGATGTGGTGGCCCACACCTGTAATCCCAGCAGTGTGGGAGGCCAAGGCAGGAGGATTGCGAGTTCAAAGCCAGCCTCAGCAACAGCAAGGTGTTAAGCAACTCAGTGAGACCCTGTCTCTAAATAAAATACAAAATAGGGCTGGGGATGTGGCTCAGTTGGTCGAGTGCCTCTGAGTTCAATCCTGGGTACCCCACCTCCCTAAAAAAAGTAAAGGCATGATATTATAATAAAAAATGATTTGCTTTTGGTTTAATTTTTTAATGGGAAAAGAAGACTGTACTCTAGGTGAAGAATTCACTGCATGACCTTTTAACAAGCACCAGCAACCCAGATGTACAAAGTTGTAAGGAAGGAACTTAGGAGTCCTGCGATAGCCCTGGTGTTTCTGTAGTTCTCATTGTCAGTGTTCTTATGCCCTGACTTCTGAGGATGGAGGCAAGGGGTGTGCTTTGGAGCAGGGTCTCCAAAGAATGAGTGTTTGTCCCTGAGAGATGTCCCATTTTCAGTAACAGACAAGACCAAACGGGAAATGCTTTAGATATATGTGACTTCTTGAGGACCGTTGATATTTATAGATGATCAGCATTTACCCTTTATCATGAAGCATCAAAAATTTCAAGATGAATGCTAGGTTCTTAAATACCCAATAGGAAATTTAAAAAGAATAAATTCTAAAATCAACATTCTCCAATTTTGAAATAACACATTAAGATACTCATTGGTATATCCAGACTATGATGTCTTTTCTGAGTATATCCAGACTTGGTGTCTGTTCTGGAGGTGGAAGGCTATGACCAATGTTAAAAGTTATTTATTGGAAAATTGGACCTCCTTTTCATTTGCTATTATCTAAGATGGGTTCACTAAACTCTATAAGAAAGAGTTCCTTACCTGTCCTAAGCCCTTTCATCCAGTGATGCTGGGGAATTTCCAACTCTTTAATTCTAATGAAATTATATCAACAAATATCACTGCAACTTACATGTCTGAAGGGGTGTGGTTGGAATATTATTATGCAATAAAGGGAATGTATGCCTGAAATGCAGGCACACACCCACAACCCACCACACCCACACATACACACACAACCAACACCACACATACACACTAAATCCACATACTCCTCCACACATGTAAGACACACATCACACACACACACACACACTAAGTCCACATACCCCTCCACACATGTAAGACACAAACACACACACACTAAGTCCACATACCCTTCTACACATGTAAGACACACCACATGCATACCACACACACACCACAAACACACATACAGATCACACACACACACACACACACACACAGACTGCAGTGTGCTTCTGTTGTTGGCTTGCTTACATTCTCCCTCGCTGTTATCCATATTGTATAAAACTCTTTATTTTTCATGAAGTTCCTTAATATTTTATACTAAAATCAATGCTATTTGGATTAGAGTTTTATAGACAAAAGATACAGATATTACCCAGTGAAAACTACATATAGAAATGTGAGGTTTTATTGTGTTCATTTAAACTCTCCTAGAGAAACCTCTTCCCTCTTTGGTAACTCGAAGTGGTTCGGTTGACTTGACCTTTCTCACAGGAAGCAGTGAGCCCCAGTGCTACCAACCCGGAGAGCCCTTGTGCCTGGGGCCGGGCTCAAGAGAGGCCACAGTGAAGGAGGAAGTAGCTACTTGCTGTTCTGCTTCCTTTAACCAGGATGTAAGGTGGTGAGCCGAGCCTGCACATGCTCTCCAGCCAGAGCAAGGCTGTGCAGCAGACTAAACTCACTGGCTGCAAAAGGGAAATGTATTGGGAATAGGAGAGGAAAAATAGGAGTTTCCTGTACCGTTTTCCCCAACAGTAAGGACCCGATCACAGCAAGTGCTGAAAGAGACTCATTGCAATAAAGAAAAGATGGAATGAAGGGTAGTAAGTAAAGCATGTGGAAACCAATAGGAAGTGCTTTACCAGTTGCACAAATTAGGATTTGAGGAACCAAGCACCACATCATGCGTGCTTGTCTCAATCTAAACCACCAAGTTTCCAGTTGACTCTGAATCCCTAATGGTACTTGGGGGTCATTTTTATGGAGTGGACTTAGATGCATTATCAATGAAAGCCCAGTTTCTGCCCCTTGATTCTTAGGTTCAATGATGATGTCACATTTTAAAATGTAACATAATTAAACAGTTTTTAAAGGATATTTTTTGTAACTTATTGCCTTTGTTTTCTGTGTTTAGTTACCTGCTTGATTATGTATCCACCATTATTTGTCTTCCTCCCTTCCAACTTTGGTTCTGTTATACCCATTCTATTTATCACCTTTATTTCACTATTATTTGTTTCCAGTAAATGATCTATAAACTGAATTTCTGTTTCCTCCCACTCAGATCTTAACTCCACACAACTGAATCCCACCTCACAGCCCCCAGTGGAAACCACATGTAAAGGCCAAGGGTTTTTCTCACCTGTACAACCTTCTCAGTACATTCGTGATGTTACAATCATTTTTAAAAGATAAACACATACACACAAAGTTCAGAATGCGTCCGAAGTAGACAGCATATCAAAGATGTCCCCTCAAGACCCCCTGGTTGTTCAGTCAAGCAGTAATCTTAGTACTGCTGTGAAGGGTCTTTGCAGATATAAATTAAGGCTACTCATCCACTGCTCTTAAAGTGTATAAACTTTTGTGGCTTTTCCTGGTGGAACCAGTCTCATCACATGAAGCTTAAAACCCAGGGTTTCTTCTGGCTAGAATGTAGAGATGCAGAAGAAGAGATGGATGAGACACATGAAGCAGTAGAAGTCAGAGATTCAAAGTGTGAGTGAGGTTATTTCAGGCTTAGAAGGGGTCTCCTCTAAAAATGACCCCCTCAGTCCTACAACCACAAGGAATGGATTTTGCCAACACTCTTACATGAGCCTGGAACTGGATTGTTCCATGAAGCCTTAAGAAGGACCACCTCCCTGCTCAAGGCCTGAACCTCAGCCTTGCGAGGATATAACCAGAGCATTGTAGAAAGGTGCTGTGCTCAGATTTCTAGTTCATAAAAACTGGGAGATACTAGATGAGGGTTGGTTTAGGCCTCGAAATATGCAAAAATTTACTTCAACAGTAATAGACATCTAATACAGATTGTTGAAACATTTTTCTTGAGCTTCTGACATCTTAACATTTAAATTCCTGTTTCTTGTAAAACATGGTTAAGGCTGCCCATCTTAGCTAACTTCCAAATCTATTGACAGTTGCTTTCTCCAACTGAACACCATAGGGCCAGATTTTGAATCCATATATCAGAATGCGTGAGCGTGTGTATTTTCTATGCACATGTATATGCACAGACAGGTGTGTATGTGCAGAAATGCACAGTAATACAACACCTAGCAAATGCCAATCCTTTTCCACAAATGATAGTTCACATATATGCACATATAGGAATCTTAGCCATTATATATGCCCGTACATATATTATTATTCCCCAACTCCAGGGACTAACATATTTCACAAAAATTCTAAAACCCATATGCTCATTATTCCATTCTATTTATTAAAACAGGCAGAGAGAGGTCAAGTAACTCACTGGAGGTCATCCAAGGTTTCTGTGGAGACAGATGACAAGGTCCTTGGTTCCCAGCTGTCTTTTATGCTAAGTCCCTTTAGATCTCTTCTCAGGTCCTCCATCTATTTCTGCCCGGATGCACCATCTTCCTAAAACAGCCTTCCCCAGGACCTCTGGGCTCTGCACTGCCCTGGTGTCACCCCCTATCCCCAATTATCTCTTAGCCATCTCAGTGTTTCCTAAATTGCTTTCCATCATATGTAAAAGAATTTCAAGACTTGTGTTTTCAGTTCTGTTCCTCGGTTCTCCAAAAGTTCAGTTTATTTTTAGACCATTAAATTTAACTCTCTCCATGTCTTTCCCCTTCACATCTTGAGTCCTTAGATCACTTTTATTATTATTACCTCTTTTTTTTTTTTGTATTAGGGATCAAACTCAGGGTCTCATGCGTACTAGGCAAACATTTTACTACTAAGCCATGGATTAATCAATCTTTCTTTCTTTTTGTTTCTTTTTTTTTTTTAATTTTCCCAGGTTTCTTCTAACACTAATGGTTCCCTCTATCAGACATATGCTTCTTAATACTATGGAGAATACTATGCATTTCTCAGAAGGTCTAGCAATGTCTTGAAGACAGCACTTAATAAATTCTGATCATTTACTACTATCAGAATTCTTTTCTAATGAACTGAACAGTGTCTCTTTGTGGTTGAACCAACGAGTCTCGGATTTGTCTTTGTTGCTGTTTCTTGCCCATTGACTATTGTGATTTTTTTATTGCAAACGCATTTTTGAATCTAAGCAGGAAGGAACTTGTTGGGAATGATGTGGGGTACTTTACAAAATGTTAGAGAAGCAGACTTGGTGTAGAAACAAAGGAGGCAGATGCCCAGAAGAAGGCCCCAGCAGTGCCATTCATGGGCATTGTTCCTCCCGTGCAGTGACCACAAGTCATGACTCTCTGATGTCCTCATACACTGTCTGGCGGTGCCTCCTTTTGTCAATATCTAAGGAAATGAGAAATGAGTTCATCTCACATTGCAGAAGTTGGGAAGTGGGAGGGACTTCAAGATAAAGAACCGTGATGCCTAAAGAGGAATAGATTAGAAAGGGAGGAAGTCACTGAAAAGTTTTTCAAGATTATGAAGTGTTGTGTTAGCAGGCAGTCTGCTTGTCGTCTAAAGCTGGGAGTCGGGATTTAGGGTTCCATCAGTAAGACGAAGCCCAGAATTTTGCCATTCCCGTGCACGTGACCCCGTGCATGTGCAGGTTTTGAATACTTACAATTTTTCTTATAAGTAGTTATATCGTTTTTGTTAGATTTGCAAATGAGTCCATAATTTAAAAAGGGGTTTAAATGCTATTTTCTAGTCATTAAAATAAAAATAAGTCTGACACCAGGAAATCAAGTGACCCAGAGGCAGGGGCCCATAACATCATAAGGAAAAAATGGCATCTGAAAAGTCTGCAGGTACTGTCTTGTACCTGCTCACCTAACGGAGGTCAAGGGGTTCCTTAGAGGATGTGATCTGTTTAGAGCCAGAGACACAAAATGGAATTTCTAAATATCCAATGACCATGGATCAGAAGGAGTGGTACCCTCTGGAATTCTTGATTGCCTGATTCAGGCAATGACATCATAATGACATAGTCAAAAGGGGCTGTCCTCTATGGAATCCTTGATTGCCTAATTAAGCCAATGACACCATATTGATGTAGTTTAACTCCCTGATTGTCATTTTTACAGCAACCTGTTATTTTTCTGACAGTTTTCAAAGGAAACCTCCTCAGTTTCCATGCTTACATAAGGGATCCTACAACTGTCTTGTCTGTCACTTGTCTGGCATGAATCACTATGTGACAATGTAGGGATGTACAAGTGGCCCAAGCCCAGGGACATACATGTGCTTCAACTAAATCTAGTTCCAGCTGGGGAAAAGGAAATAGCCTAGTCCTATTGCCTCAAAATATCTCTCGTCTCACTTAACTTAGGAAAAACAACCTGTGATGAACCCCACTTGATCATGGTACACTATCTTTTTGATACATTTTTTAATTCAATTTGCCACAATTTTATTGAGAACTTTTGCATCTATATTCATTAGAGATATTGGTCTGAAGTTTTCTTTCTTCAATGTGCAATCTTTGCCTGGTTTTGGAATCAGGGTGATATTGGCCTCATAGAATGAGTTTGGAAGTGTTCCCTCTGTTTCTATTTCCTGAAATAAATTGAATAGTATTGGTATTAGTTCTTCTTTAAAGGTCTTGTATAACTCGGCTGTGTATCCACCAGTCCTGGGCTTTTCTTGGTTAGTAGGCTTCTGATGGTGTCTTCTATTTTATCCCTTGAAATTGATCTGTTTAAATTGTGTATATCATCCTGATTCAATTTGGGCAAATCATATGACTCTAGAAATTTGTCAATGCCTTTATATTTTCTATTTTATTGGAGTACAAGTTTTCAAAATAATTTCTAATTATCTTCTGTATTTAGATAGTGTACCACGATCAAGTGGGGTTCATCCCAGGGATACAAAGTTGGTTCAACATATGGAAATCAATAAATGTAATTAATCACATCAATAGAGTTAGAGATAAGAACCATATGATCATCTCATTAGATGCAGAAAAAGCATTCGACAAAACACAGCACGGCTTCATGTTCAAAACACTAACATGAAGTTTAAAAAACTAGGGATAACAGGAACATATCTCAACATTGTAATGGCTAAGCCCCAGGCCAACATCATTCTAAATGAAGAAAAATTGAAAGCATTCCCCCTAAAAACTGGAACAAGACAGGGATGCTCAATTTCACCACGTCTATTTAACATAGTTCTTGAAACACTGGCCAGAGCAATGAGGCAGATGAAAGAAATTAAAGGGACACAGATAGTAAAAGAAGAACTCAAATTAGCACTATTTGCCAACAATATGATTCTATTTCTAGAAGACCCAAAAAATTCCACCAGAAAACTTCTAGAACTAGTAAAAGAATTATGCAAAGTAGCAGGAAACAAAATCAACACCCATAAATCAAAGGTTTTTCTGTATATCAGTGACAAATCCTCTGAAAGGGAAGTGAGGAAAACTACTCCATTTAAAATAGCCTCAAAAAAATGGGAATCAACCTAACAAAACAGGTGAAAGGCCTCTACAACAAAAACTACAGAACACTAAAGAACGAATTAAAAAAGACCTTAGAATACGGAAAGATCTCCCTTGTTCTTAGATAGACAGAATTAATATTGTCAAAATGACCATACTACCAAAAGCACTATACAGATTTAATGCAATTCCAATCAAAACCCCAATGACATTCCTCATAGAAATAGGAAAAGCAGTCATGAAACTCATCTGGAAAAATAAGAGACCCAGAATAGCTAAAGCAATCCTTAGCAAAAAGAGTGAAGCAGGTGGCATCACTATATCAGACCTTAAGCTATATACTACACTACAGAACAACAGTAACAAAAACAGCATGGTATGGACACCAAAATAGACTGGTAGACCAATGGTACAGAATAGAGGACACAGAGACTAACCCACATAATTACAGTTCTCTTTATATAGTGAAGACAGTGGCTTCAGATACGAAGCCTATAGTAAACTGACTCAATCCCGACTTGGTTCCACGGGTGATTTTCCATCACAGGGTTTGTATGGCTCTGAGCAATCCTCTTCAGTGCCCAGGGTCCCTCTGTGTCTCTGCCTTGCTTCCACGCAGGTGTGAGGGAGAACTTACACACCAGAGCAGAGCTGCTCACAGGAAGTGGTCACTTGTTGGTTTTCCTTTCCTTTCTGTTGAGTTCTATTAACGTAGCGTGAGCATTTCCCTTTTCACCGAAGCAGAAAGATTTGCTCGTCTTGGTGAAGCTTCAGAAAGAAAAGGTTTAACTACCTCGATGTTTTAAAAACATATCCTGACTGAATGACAGAAACACAATGAGCTTCCGAAGTAAGGTGTTCAAACGGGAGCCCAGTGATTTTTGGAAGAAGAGACGGACACTGAGGAGAATAAATCAAGAAGAAATCCACAGATTTAGTTCTGTAGGTATCTGAATATCAACATTTTGCTCTCCATCTTTTCTTCAATACTGTCTTTTTTAAAAGGTGGCTTTCTAACATAGACTACTGGCAAAGTCGTCTATAAGAATACTCAGCTGGGTTCATAAATATTCACTTTTACTGACATCTTTTTTTTTCAAAGTCATGCTGCTTTCAAACTATCTGTACTTCTTTTGAAAATATGGGTAGAGGATTTAAATAGAATATTTGGAATATTCAGAATTCATCTAAGGTTATCTTAATATTAGGATACAAAATGTTATTACTGGCATAACTTTTCTTTTTTAGTAAAGAAAAGCCTACCATTGCCTAAAGTGGGACCCCAGTTGATTACTTAGATCTAGTTGTGGTTTTTAAATGTCTCCGCTCCATTTTTATTACGATCCACTACTTTACCTTAAAATTATTAGCAACAACAATCCAAAGCATGAAGGAAAAAAATAAATAAATATTTGATTGATGGAGCCAGGATTATAAAAGTTGATTCATCTTAAAGATTAAAAAGATTTGGTTTGGTTTTACTGTTAAACATGTTTTCTGCCTTGTTGATGAAATACCATCAGTGTTCTGGAGATGGGTACTTATCATAGAATTCTAGATTCCTGTCTGGACAGATACATGTTACAGCAGATTGCTGGCTGGACTGTTTCAGTGACTCCCATGAAATGTGGGTATCCCAGTAGTGACATGGTGGCTGCCATCTTTTCTTCAACACTTTCTTTTAACAAGGGTGAGCCTAGAGTGGTATTCTAACATAGGCTACTGGGCTAAGTCCTGCATAAAACAGAACACTCTGTGTGGCTCTTAAATAGCTTCTTTTACTTGCATCATTGTTCTGTAGGATACGTGGCACAGCAACATGACTCAGGAGCTCATCTTAAGACAGATCATTTTGCAGGGTGGTTCCACCTTTCCTTGCTTTCTCAACCTCTGCACCATTATCACTTGGAATCCAACTTTTTTTTTTTGATAGGGGTGGAGGGAGAGGGAGGTAGTGTTATTCTTTGAATTCTAGGATTTTTAGCAACATCCTAGACTTTTATCTACCCAATGCTGGAGGTATCCTCTCCCCAATTGTGACAAACAAAAATGTGTTCTCTGGGCAGAGAGTGACTTCCTGGTTAAAAATCTCTATTCTAGGGGTAAAAAAATCTTTTTCTTAATATAAATATCTGTAATCTAGATATAGAAGAGGCTTTTAAAAATTGCATATAAATACATATGTGGCTACTTACATGAATTGTCATTTATGAATATGAAGAATCAAATCGAAGAATAGTCACTTATCCCTTGATAAGACAAAATCATGTAAAGTATACATGGCTTTCTGTATACTCAGTGACAATTTAATAGGAACAGAATTTGTTAGAGGTCTGGATTTCAGGGTTGGTACATGTTGTTATTTGTTCAGATTCTGTCTCAGTACTGCCTGTCTGTGTATTGCTGATACACAACCAAGCGACCAGCCAGGGGAGGAATCCTGGGTTTTTGCACCCAGCATTTAATAACCAGAATATGCACAGAGTCCCGGACCCAACATTTGCTCCCCATTGACCAGAAATAGAAAACTGATGGTATCCTCTCAGCTGGCTCCTAAAAGCCTTTTCAGTTACTTTAAATTGTATAATTGTTAAGTGGTATAATTGTTTCAAATATTTGCTTTTAAATGGTATAATTGTTTCAAATATTTGCTTGGTTTGAGATTATTTTAACCTTTAGACCATTTCTAAAAAGTCAATTTCTATGCTGCATTTCTCTCAGGGAATTTAGAAGTACAGTGGGTTATGATATGACACCCTGAGATTTACTTTTTTTTCCACTAAAAGAGACAACACACAGGAGAACATGTCTATCTTACACACACCACACTTACAGTGTTGGCAAGAGGACGGCCTCCAGTGTCTCAACATATAATGAAGCTAATCACTCTAAGAATTATCTTAATTGAATTTGAACACATTGCTACTGAGTACTATGGGGAAAGCAGCCAGTAAGATACAGTGTTTTCCCAGAGCATTCAGTAGCGATGCATTCAAATTTAATTAAGATCATTCATACAGCGATTAGCTATTTTTCTGTGGAAGGCACTGGGGACTTTCCTGCTATAGTTGCCTGCTTTTGGTCAGCCTAAGATAGGCATATCTGCTTTCACAGGTTGTCTCTGCTATTGAGTAGGGGATTGTTCTGTTCATCTTCAAGTATTATCCTAAGATGTGGTTTTTATTTTGGAAAAGAGAATCCAGAAAAATGGATTAATTAGAGGGATAGATTTGACACAACTGTCATGGGGGTCATGCTGTTTACCTCTCACCCGTCTATCGGCGCTTGGGTAGGTTACATACATCGCCCTGAGCCTCAGTTTGCTCTTCTGCAAAATGTTCATAATAGCACCTGTCTGTTCTTAAGACTGCTGATTAGAATTTGATTTGAGAACATGCTTTCTGAACATGGCCTGAACACCGTAAAAAAAAAAAAAAATTACAAGTGTCATGTAGTATTATTAACCACATAAAAATAGTTCCATTTCCAAGGGAAATCCTAGCGTGGTTGTCTTTGTGCTCTGGAGTCCCAGGTCCTTCTATATGTCCATGGGGTTTGCCCCCAAAACAAAACGTTTTTCCATCCCTGCCTTAGTGTCAGCTGAAGCCCACACAAAGCCAGATTGATCTTCCCTCAGTACATTGATCTGAGCTTTCTAAAACCTAAACCCCTCCCTTGATTGGCTGAGGAGCTTCATCAATAGGTAGGAGAGAAGAAGGAATTCGAGTGACAATTCCCTGGCAGATGAATGCAAGCCCTGAAGTTAAGTTAGAAATGAAACAATAATTTCTTTTAAACTTTGAATGTAAGGAGAAATAAAAATTGGTGGAGATGATTTTCCTAGAGTATCTGTTTTTCTAATGAGCATGTGGATTTTGAACTATTATTGCTTGCTCTAAGGCCAACTTAGAAGTTATTTGATTTTGTAGCAATCGAGAATGCTTATCCAGAACTCTGACTTCCTAACAACTGTGCCACCTAAATCTTATACCCTCCTGATCCAGTTTGACAAATTTGTGGATTCTGCTTTTTTCAAGTGGTCTTTGAAGCTGTGGAGTTTACTCTACTGAAATATTTAATTTATTTGAGGGTTTCTTTTATTAGTCCAATTTTCCAATGTATTGAATAAGAAACACCATCACATATTTTAATCCATTTATCACAGACAACATTCAGGTTAGAAAGTACCATTGTGTTAAGAGAACCGTTTAAGGAAAATGAAACTTATTTGGATCATCAAGTGAACTACTTCCCTTAATCTTTGAAAATGTGTGCAGTGTTCTGTAGTTGATGGCTTTGTTTTTAACTGCCTACTTTTATTATTTTTTACCAAAATTATGTGACATGATCTCTGGTGCATAGGATGTTAGTAAAAGACAATTTCCTTTCTACATTTCATGTCCTAATTTGCAAAGATTAAATATATAATTGAGTTGAGTTATATCAGTTATCTGTACAGTCAGAAAAAAATGCTGAAATTTCCAAAATTAATGTGATTTGTTGTTTTTAAGTTGTTACTTGGGTAATGGATCATTAATCATCAAGATTTCAAAGTATTTAGGAAACTTTGGATATGTATGAAAATGTGTTTTCTTTTAATAATAACCTATTATCACTTTAATAGGAAATTGAAAACTGTAGACAGAGGATCTCATCCAAATGGTTTTGACATATCTCCCACATACATTATTCTGTATTATACCATACTATTGTCTTTCAAGTAAGTTTTTTATCTTTTACTTTTGTATCTTAATATGAAGATAGTCTGCTGGTCAAGTGAGCTTCTTTATTGTCACTATCTGATCTGTAAACATTTTGTTGGTAGCTAGTTGATAGAAAAGAAGCACAGGATGGGATAAGAGGTCCCAGGTGATGGTTTCAGAAAGAAGAGAGTGAATTGAGGTTGAAACACACAGGTATCAGGAATGAAATTTATAAATGGAGAGGTGGAGGAAATGGAGAATCACACATTGACACTTGATCCAGCCTCAGAATCCAGGTGAACACACATACAGGACTCTGCATGTGGGCCCTGACGTGAGGGAACAGTCAGCTCAGGAGCCAGTTTGCTGCAATATGGACCTGGGGGAGGTGCCTGTAGTTGAAGCAAGAGCGACCTTAACTTTGCTCAAGGTGGACTGCCAGTAGAGGGAGGAGTGAAACGAGGAGAGAACCAACCATCTGAGCCTGGGTGTGGACTATCTGCTAGGGAACCGGGTGTCACAGTGGACAGGAAGTGAGATCAGACACCAACAACTCTTTACTTCCTGGTGGTGGCAGGAAGACTTTTTGGTTTTCAAGATTTTCTCAACTGGTGGCAATTCTGACACAAACATTATTGGCATTCACTAAGTGCTTTCTAAATCCACTTTTTAGATTCCTTTTCTTCACCTTCCTTACCTGTCCATAAACATTATTTGTCCTCTGTCTCTACCACTTTCTTTTCTGAGATGCTCAGTAACCTCTTGCCAATCCTTGGCCTGCCCTCACTGTGAAACAAAGGGAGAAGGAAGTTTCCCAAACTACTGGTCTATTCCAGAATCTTCCCCAAAGGTTTTTTTTTTCTTTTTAATTTGTTCTGATTAGTTACACATGACAATAGAATGCACTTGGACACATCATATAAAAATGGAGTATAATTTCTCATTCTTCTGGTGGTACATGATATAGAATCACACCAATTGTGTAGTCATATATGTATACATAGGGTAATAATGTCAAGTTTGTTCTATTATCCTTCTTAACTCCTTCCCCACCCCTCCCTTCACTTCCCTCTACCTAATCCAAAGTAACTCTGTTCCTCCCTAGCCCCTCCCCACATCTTGAATTAGTATCTACCTATGAGAGAAAATATTTGGTCTTTGGCTTGGGGGGATTGGCTTATTTTGCTTAGCAAGATGGTCTCCAGTGCCATCCATTTACCAGAAAATGCTGTAATTTCATTCTTCTTTAAGACTGAGTAGTATTCCATTGTGTGTATATACTTCATTTTCTTTATCCATTCATCTGTTGAAGGGCACCTAGGTTCTCAAAAGGTTTTTTTTAACTTTTCAATTTTTTGTTTTTAATGCTTTTTTGTTTCTTGTTTCTGCAAGGCAAGATTTTTGCTGATAATGTAGAGTGAAGTGCGTCATAGGTTTAAGGATGAGTTGGTTTAAAATATGGTTCTTCCATCAGCTTGCTGGCCAAGTCATTCAAGTCCTCAGAATCTAAGTTTTCTCATCTATTAATAAAAAAGAAAAGAAAAACAGAAATGATGTTCTCTTCCATGATTAATATGGTTACTTAGTGAGACGAGATATTAAATACATATCATGGTCCTTGACATTGATTATAATGACCAGAGTAGAAAAATATTATCAGCATTTATGGGATATGTTGTTTAAAATTATGGGATCCATTGGTACTATATTAATAAATTTTTGGTGTGGCTATGTCACTTTTATAAGCAAACATGTATGTATTTTCATATTACAAATTCAGCAAGTGTGACTCTTGAGATGAAAACAGCAGAATGAAGGAAAGTTATCTGAGGCTGGGAAGGCTTACAGATGCCTGCTCTGTCATTTGCTGCAGGGGTCTAGCAGAACTTCCAACACAGT
Source organism: Marmota marmota marmota (assembly GCF_001458135.2). Taxonomy (NCBI): domain Eukaryota; kingdom Metazoa; phylum Chordata; class Mammalia; order Rodentia; family Sciuridae; genus Marmota; species Marmota marmota. The sequence goes on along the minus strand of NW_026000005.1, from coordinate 41,210,654 downwards.
GAGGCATTGCCCACAGAGAGCAAAATTACAGCATATGACACTGTCAGCAAAGAAAGCAAATGTGGTCATAAACTCATGTTTTGACTTCCAGATGTTCTGGTGTCCTAGGAGGGTGATGAATTGAATGAGTTACTGTTCATAGAAAATTAGAGACTAGGGCTGCACTTCTTGTATCACCTTGGAAAGTCACAAAGTTACCTAAGTTCCTCATTCCCAGGATGCACGATGCCTGGTATAAATTTTCAGAGTGAGATGACATGAGGGTGCATTAGTAATGAGTGAGTTTATTAAACCTACATTCTTGCACTGCAAAGGCAACAGTCATTGGCTGCAAGAGGTCCTTTAAGACCATTCAAATCTAAATAAACATAAATTGAAGAAGTGATAGTCCTCTATTATAAGTGTTGCTCCTTGTTTTATGAAGTGTTAGGATCTTTAGTTGGAAGCATTAAAATCTTGCTCCAGAAAGCCAGGACAGTCCAGAGAAGAGAACAGGAGGCAGGACATAGAGAAAGTCTTGGAAAAGAATTAGGCTTGGAGTAGGAGCCGCCAGGACGTTGGAATCAGGCACATTTTGGTGGCTGGAGGTAATGGTCAGTCCTGTGGGACTAGCAAACTTAGAAAAGAACAAGTTCCAGTTCTCCTCTCAAGAGTCAGTGTTTTGGAAGGAAGGATCCAGTGGATCTTGCTGGGCTTTATGCTTAGACCATAGAAAAGCATGACCTTTTTAATAATCAGGACAGGTCTTGGGGAATAGGGAGAGAAGTCCTCAAAAGGAAATTAAGATGCTAGTCCTAAAAGAAGGCACGATGGGTGTTGCACTGAAAAACCAAAAGTGTCCACTCTGTATGTTCACTTCCAAGTGGCCACAGATAAGAAAGAGGATAAAAGAACTGGCTATCATCATGGTGAGACTTTTTGAAAATATAAGATGCGTGTTGACAAAACTATTTACATTTGTTTGTGTGTGATACATACATATATGTACACACAAATACGTATGCGCATGCACACACACACACACACACACACACACCACTTGACCTGTGGGTGACAGTTTATGTGCTAAAGTACTAAAATAGTGTCAGAGTTTTAAGCGGGTGGCAGCTTTCATCACAGACTTCACATAAATTAATCTAAAGTTCCCTGCAGTTTGCTCTCAGGCATTAATTTCCTTGGTGTCAAGCAGCCTTGTAATTGGGTTGTGATGTATTTTTAATGATATTTATTATCTTTCAAGTGTTCCTAGAAAACTAAATGAGACATGTAATTTAATTTGATTTAGAACTTCTTGGATATTTTCTACTTCTTTACAAGTACCCATATTATACAGAGAAGCAGCTACTTTGATTTTTATTTTCATATATTGTGCAAAAATGTATGAATTTTGACATGATCCTAAGACATAAATAAGGTTAGATTATTTCCCTAAAAACAAGGCAGCAAAAGACCTAATTCAGTTTGAGAGTCTATCTTACATCATGGATAAAGTCTCTAAGGCTCTTTTGGTTTTGGTTTCTTAATGAAATCAAGGGTTAACAAAACAGATAATTATGATTTTTCTAACCATAATGTGTGTGTACTGAATATAATGAACTGATCATCCCTTATATTGCAAAGGACTTAACACTTCACTAAGTTTAACTTGCTTTATTTCTCTGAAATGGACAATGAGTTACTACTGGTTGATTTCTTCTGCAATCTGTGTGTCTTTGTTACCAAGGAAACCATTTCCAAACTCAGCTTAATCTGAGTTTGCCCAGCTGTACAGTTCTTAACCTTGATTTAGCTAGTGTTTTTCCGTTCTTATGACACTGTGATTCAAGACAGAGAGAAGGTTAAAGGGTCAGCCGGCAATGGCTTATTCCTTACTTAATCATTTCCTTTTGGTAAGAAAAGCGAGTCTTGTTTTCTGAAGCTCAGGCATTTGAGAGATTGTCCAGTGGAACTCCCTCTGATGAGAGGCTGAATTAAATCTGTCACAGGACCACAGGCCCACAGCTGTGGCCATGGATCCAGCTGCATGGACTCTCTCCAATTTTCTCAATTTGTTTTAAACACAAATGGTGTGGAAGTTGTTTCTCATCCATTTACATTGAGACCAAAGGGTCCTGGCTTATATTAGGGTCTAAAGAATTCATGTATCATTTAGATCTTTTATTTCTCTTGATAAATTTATTCTATTATCTTGATAGCACTGAAGTTAGTTAACAGTTGTGTTACTTCTAAATTGTTGTGGAGGTCTCAAGGTTGGAGATTTTTTGGGGGGTCTCTCTGAGGACCCTGTGGATCGTCGCTGTGAGCTAGTTGCTTGTCTGTATGCCAAGATGTGAAGAGAAATTTTAAATAATTGGCATGTTGTCCTCTTATAGAGCCTACTTTATTGATGCTAAAGTAAATATTGTTTGTGTGTGTGTCATTAACCGAGGATTAATAGTATAACACTGAAGAAGGCATTCTGTTACTAATATTCGAAGCAGAATAAAGATTCAGATATTTAGCAATGACAGGAGCAACTGAAGAAAAGTAAGGGAGTCTCAGATAATATCATGATTTGCACTGCATCTCACAGAAAGGTCATACAACTTCTCAAAGTGGGAAAAGGGTGTTCTTTTCATAGTGTTTCTTGAAAAGACCAGATTTTTGAAATAGAGAATCAAAAATAACTCATTCAGATCGATAGGATTGGAGTGACCCCAATAGGCTCACTCCCCTAATTATACCTAAAGTTTAGAACCCAAATAGGAAGCCCCCAAATAGGAGGGGTTTGCTCTGAGGATTGTTCTCTCTCCTTGACTCCATCAGCCTCTTTGCCAAGCAGCTCCCCAGGACTGACAGTCTCTTTTGTATCTGTACAAGTTTGCATTAGAGAAAGAAATTCCGAGCATCTACAACATGGATTGCCCTCTAGATATTTCTATTTGCAAAGCTAACAAGATTAATACCAAACCCATTCTAAATTTAATCCTTCTCTTTTGAACTGAAATTATAAATACACAAAAAGAATTTTCTAGGCTATTTCTCAAGGAAAACAAAAGGTAGAATTTCAGGGTCATGTTCCAGGGCTACTGCACATAGTTAGGTGGATTGACTTCCTTTTTCCTCCGGGGGACCCCGCAGCTGGTTTGACTTAGGAGATACAGAGAATAAGCTGCTCCTTTCCTATTTTAGTACTTTTCCTTATATTAGTACCTTTTTTAAACCTCTGTTCAAATCATTCATTGTCTGAGTTTTCCGTTAAGGAAATTTGGATAATAAATATAAAATCATATAGGGCTATCTCTGGAACATGAAGAATTTAGTTGGTAGGATTGCTTGGTTTGCTTTGCCTTGATTTGCTATCATAGTTTTGAGAAATCCAATTCATTTTTTTCAACACGATGAAAGCAAACTATGTTCCTAATAGAAAATTGGAGAATGCAGAAAAGTCAAAATAGTAAAATCCTAAAAATCACAGTCCCATCCAAACATAATAACTAATAATATTTGGATCTATAGCTCTCACCTTTTTAAATTTTCAATAATTTTCAGTTAGTCTGTTGTACAGTATTTATTCCCATTTTTATTAAACAATAATATGTACACAATTTTGCTTTTTGTCATAAACTTCAAAGTTTTGGTGTAAAGCCATGTGGATAATTTTCAAATAAAGACAAATCCGTGTTTGGTATTTTGTAATTCACTTACCACTTGCACACGGTTGTTTTTCTTCATCTTTACGACACCATGGCCCTTATTCTCACTCAAATCAACATCAGCTAAGACGGGACGACTTGCCCAAGTCACGTAGCTGGTAGGGAAAGATTCTGAATTTCTCCCTGGAGTTTCTGCATCTAATTCTTCACAACAATGACTATCACATATAGCTTAATACATTAGATGTCAGTGGTTCCCTATCAAGCCAAAAATACTTCCTCTATTAAATTGTTAATTGTGATTCTCCGTTTTGCTGACATGAGCTTCTAGAACCTCATTCCTAGTCTGTAATTATTTTCCCTGGTCTCCTTTCCCCAGAGTTTGTGTATCTTTTTTTTTTTTAATTAATTACTTGAAACTGTTACTTTAGTGGTTGGATTTCTATATGAAGCCCTGCTGTGATATTTCTAGGATCCCTCTCTGGTGGATTTTCAAAGGGGTAAACAATTTTAAAATCAAAGAATTCCCCAGTGTTTCAATGAAGCCATGATAGTTTTGAGAAATCAAGTTTACGTTTTCCACCAAAGTATGTTCCTATTAGAAAATGTGGAGAATGCAGAAAAGTCAAAATAGTAAAATCCCAAATATTACAGTCCCATCCAAACATAATAACTAATAATATTTGGATCTATATCTCTTAGATTTTTTAATTTTCAGTAATTTTCAAAACCATGTTCAGTTAGTCTGTTGTACAATATTTATTTGCATTTTATTAAACAATAATACATATACAATTTTGCTTTTCATCATGAACTTCAAAAACACAGTTTTAAAGGGCATATCTTATTTTATTGGGTTGATGTACCTTAATTTCATAATCATTTCTTACCCTCAATGACTTCTTATTCTCCCTTTTTAGGTGGCTATGCCCTTCCCACGTGACTATCACCTAGAGTTCTAGACAGGTATTCTAGATTCAGACTCTAATGTCATCATGTGTGTCAATCTAGAGCCACTGTCAAGATTTCCTTGAGCTTTTCTTCTAAGATAATCCATTTCCCTGTGGCTCCTTTTGTAGCTATCTTGATCATGGACCCCACCTTCTTTAGGTCCCAACCCCCACAACAAAAAAACCAATCACTTGCAAAACTTTGTGAGTTCACTAACTTTACCAAAGAATTGAAGGATTCAGCAATTTCATGACAGGTGCTACACAATTATTTATTTATTTACTTCAACCTTTATCCTAGGCTTAATGTCCTTCCCAAAGCTCACTGCTGCCTTAAGCCTTTCTCTATTACACATGGTTTTCTGAAAATTATAAGCCACTTTTCTTGAAAAGCAATTCAGATATCTTCACTCACTGGGTATAGCCTCCACCAGACTGTCCACCTTTCTTATCCCCTTGGGTGAAGGTAAGCATGTTTCTCCACCTTGTTACAAAGATAATATTGCCAAGTCATCCTTGCACATATCTTAGATTATACATAAATATATATGATTATACATAAATATATATGGTTTTACACATATTTATGTGCATATACATATATGCATACTTATGTATATATATACATGTATATATATACAAACACATACACATATACAAATATATAAATATTTGTAAATATTATGCAAGTATGTATTTGTACATATGCATATAGATATATATACATACATATGTAATATGTATATATGTTTATTATTTCTTTTAGATAGATCCCTAAAAAGAAATTACTGGATCTGGATACAAAGATACATATTTAATTACTCAATACATTTTTATTGAATGCCTACTTGCTCTTTGCTCTTTGCATGTATTAAATTCACAACACAGGTCCTTTCAGTTCATGACTAGTGAAAATTTAAAATTCATAACCTTAACTTATTTAATACTTACGAAGTAAATATATGAGGCCTGGTGCTTTTCTAAGAATTACTACCTCAACTCATCCTGTGAAACAATCTCTTACTAAGCCATTTTACAGATGCAGAAATTAAGACATAAGAATTTTAATTACTATGCCAAATGTTACATAGTCCATAGTAGCAATTTTCTAGACTCCCAGAAATTCTGGTTCCTGAGTATATGATATACTCCTAGGCAACTAGGCTAGGTAGTTTAGTTTACTTTTTAGTTAGACTTATTCTGGAGGAAGGTCCATGTTGGTAATTTAATAATTAAATTTTTAGGGCCACATGCTTCAAATATGTATTTTCTTTTCTTTGGTGTCACCCAATTGGTTTTTTTCCCCTAATTGATTTTGAACTGTAATAATGAAACTGATTCAGATCTTTGGGATGAAGCACTGTGTGCTTAAGATCAGGATCTGTAGTTAAAGCACAGACAGTCTACTAGCTGAAATGGTCTTGGCAGTCTGGACTCTACCAAGATGGCAGCTTCCCCACTCCAGGGCTTAAGAATGGGTTGGTGTTCACGAGAAGTTGTAGAATGAGGGGAAGAAAGCATTTGTTTTGGTGACAGGGGCCCATTCTTCTGCTGTGAAGTTGCTTTGGAAAAGAGCTGAGGGTTTGGGGAACTAGATCAAACAAATCTCTTAATACTATATAAGAAGAATAGGGCCTATTACTACGGTGGGGAAACATCGCCCTGCTGCATAATAACTGGTCCTGGTGGGTGCCTTTTCCCATGCATAGTAACTTTAAAATAGCTAATGAAATTCATTACTCATTTGAGAGAAAGAGAGTAAGAGTAAAAAGCACTATAAAATCCAATCCAATTCAGGGTAATCTTGGCACATACCTTATCCCAATTGGTGCATTTCCAAAAGAAACACACACACTAAATTCAGGAGGGACAACCCAACCCTTGTTAAAGCTGTAAATCAATGCTGCTCAGTTCCCATTTTCACTCAATGTCTCTGCAAGGATCAGGATTGAGAAATTAACTGGTCCCACCATCCTTGTATGCATCTGTATCTTTGACTGAGTCCCTGAGAAGATAGCCCCCTTGCTCTAGAGAGAACTACTGGTGTAATAGTCTGCATTCTCAGCATCCCAGAAGTATAAAACTTTCATGGCAAACTTTGTCAAATCCTAGGCTGTAGGTGCTGTTGACTTGTTAAATTTCTTATCCTCCAAATTCTGATATATTGAGTATCTTGACACCAATTAATAAAATCCCTGGGAAGATAGCATTTCACTAATCTACCCTGCCTCAGGCCAAGATTTATGATGCAGATATCATGGATTTGTGATTCCCCCATCAAAATAACTGTGGTGCAATATTCTAAATAAGAAAGGCCTAATAAATATTATTCATTAATTGGCTGATATGTCATAGCCTGAAATGGAGACATACAAATATGCCCTCCCACAGTAGTTTGCAGGACTTGCCTTGTTTGGGGAATATCAAGAACAGTTAGGACTTAGTTTCTCTGAGATTATGTCAATAACTTTGAACTTGAAAGCTCTGCTTTGCCTCTTGCACTAATTTGAATAGGATTAAATTTAGGTAAAATTTGGGTTCCAGTGAGACATCTTTGAAAGACTTTCTGGTCTCCCCTTTCTTAATTAATGCTCAAGTTCGAGACTAATGAGAGATAAAATTAGGTAAAAGATAATGAGTACTGAAGTGTAGAAGGCCACTCAAAACATGTTTATGTCATATTTATTTAAATGTATGAGTTGCAACATATATTAGAGCCACATCCTCTTGCTCACATTGGTGTGAAGAAGGGAGAGAAAAAGAAAAGTGGTGGAAGATATGACCTGGGCTGTTTATTGAGGGCAATGTACACCTAAACCAAAGAAACTTAAATGAGGAAAAGGAACATAAATGACCCATCAAATCTGTGGTGAGATAAGAGCTTCCTGAGAGCACTTTACTATGCATTTTGTTTCATTTGATATATTTCATGCATACACATTCATCTTGGGGGGGAAAAAGAGGTTCCAGAATAACTGAAGTGTTTTAAACTTGAAGACCCATAAGGGCTGTTGGTGATATAAACATGGGATGCTGCAGGGTCAGAGGTAATGGATAAGTGCTCCTGAGGCCTGCAGCTGAACTGGAGTGAAACACCACTACTTGAAGACGTTCAAAGTCAATTTAAAATAAAATAAAGCCAAACAAAATAAATGCTCATGCCCAACCAAACATCTGGGGGCCTGCATTTGCCTCTTAAGCCATCAATTTGTGATCCTTGGAATTAACTTTTTTTTCTGGGAAACAAGGAATTGGAACTTAAAATAAGTCTAAATAAAATAGGAATGTCAAAATGTAGGGATTCTCGAAAGGCTCTTTAAAAATCACCCAAGTCTTGCCATGTGATTCAATATCTTCTACTTCAAAATGCTCAATATTTCACAGAACTTTCACTAAACAGATTGTGTTGGCAATTGAATTGCTTCTTTTCTTCAGATGTCCTACAGACTTCTGCATTTTATTTGCTAAATATAGCCGGTTTACTAGAAGGGCCCCTCCAGGGAGAATAAGCACCTTGCCCTGCCCTGGGCTTGCCTAAGCATGTGTGGGTTTTCTTTTAATGCAGAATGTGCACATTTTATTTTATTTTGTTTTGCTTTTATATTTGGAAAATCATCAAAATAAATATTGAGTGCTACTTTGAGGTGTCCATTAGCAGTTTTTAAAACATTGATGAAAGGTTTGGGGAGTTTAGCAGCAGACAACATTTTTCTAAAGACGTCCTCCCTCCAAGCTAAACCTATGTGCTTTGCAGCTTAGGGATGAGTGGCACGTCAGGGGCCAGGAGGTGGGTGGAGAGTTTTCTGTGGTTATCACTGATGTGATAAAGAAAGAAATATTTTTTTCCACTTATGAGATCGCTTTAGTATCCAAACTTCTTGGTGACCCCTAACATTCGTGTACCCCCCCCACACACACACACAAAGGACTATCCTTGTTCATTTAATTTGCATAAAGATTTCATTAAAGGGATTGGGTTCTCAGGTTGTATCTTTGGTTTTTGGATTTGTAATGCTTTGTTCTGTTTTGATTTTGGAAGGGTCCATTTTTCTCTCTGTGTGTTATATAGTTTGGAGGAAGAACATCAGTTTTATGGTGAGGCAATAACATCTTCTAGCATTTATTTGTTAGCACTCTGGGAGGCTTTTCTGAAGGGAGTGCCTTTCTTCTTGGGTTCAGGATGTTAATGCAGTATGATTGGCTATTTTTCCTGACTGACGTGTTTTCACCACAGTGTGTCCATGATGGTTGTGTTGTTCAGTTCTATTAGAGTCTGACCAGGCTTCTCTCAGTGGAGACAAAGAGGCTTAGAGCCAAGCAATTAATCCTGACACAGGATCTGTGCTTCAGTGACAACTAAGACGACCTGTGATACTTTGATTGCCAGCAAGATGCCAACATTTTTAAATTGACCCAAGGAGAACATACAAAGAAGTAGCTAATTCAGCAAAAATGATGATGATCATCGTAGTACTGTAGCAGGTCAACAGAAGCCCTTTCTTCATGTTGACAAAGATCAAGTTTACAGAAACATCTATGCTATGGATGTGCCAGGCAGGCCCCTGTGAGCTCTGGGGAATCAGTGCCAACAGCTCAAATTACTGAAGGAGATGTCAGGTATTTCAGGATCTTCCCATATTATTTCAGATGTGGAAATAATAATCATGTGGCTTTATCCTAAATCCTGGAGTCTCTGTGACTGCATTGTAAGTGTGATACCAAAAACCTCTGTGACAACTAACAAATGAAATCAAAGGACACATGGGGAAGAAGCAAAGTGATGTGTGTGAGTGGTTAACATGGTATTTTCTTTTCTCACAGCAGGAAAAACCTAGGCTTCTGGAGCCTTTGGATTATGAAACTGTTATTGAAGAACTTGAAAAGACCTATCGGAATGACCCTCTTCAAGATCTCTTATTCTTCCCCAGTGACGACTTCTCAGTAAGTCCCCTCAATTTAGGAGGGTCCTATACATTGGGTCTCACATTTCCCCATAGATTCAGAGTTTCCTCTTCCTGTGGCCAACCTACATTGCATTGCTACAAGACCAGTCCTCATCTGGCCATAGAATGTACCTGAGGGCCTTCTCTAGACAGGAGAGTGGAGGCTTAGCCAGGCAGGGACAACAGGGGCCAGGAGCAGCACAAGGTGCTACCTCCCTCCATCCAGTCCAGCTGCTACTCACTGCCTTCCCTGTATGTGTAGTGCTCTTTCTCCCTCACATTTCTAAAAGCTCCCAAGCAACTGAAGCCAGCCAGTGTCAAAGACAGGAATGTATTGACACAAAAGATGAAATTCTTAAAAAAATCACTTTTCATCTTGGTTGGCCTTTAATAAGGAGATGCTGAGGCTTAGAGGCGAAGCAAGGTAGGCAAGAACATCTTCAGAGAAGATGGTCTGAGATATGCCCCTTTAGGACATGCATAACTATGTACAGAATGCTCAAGAAGCTAACAGAGAGAATGAATGAAAAGGAAAGTAACATTGGAGATAAAGAGTAAAATTATGGATGATGAGCACCCTTTTGTCCCAGACATTCAAAACTGATGTTTGTGGTTACTTTAAGCTTTTTAAAATTATTTATAAAGATCTAAGTATGCAAAGATTCCCATGGGTGGTTGGTAATCTTTCCTTTATTTTCTAAAGGAAATTTCAGCATCTTAGAGCTGGTGCAGAGACAGCTCAAGGGTAACACTGCAAAACAGGTATTGTCTGTGGAAACCTCTGTTGGTGAGTGTAGACCTCAGTTCCCACACTTTACTCAAACTCAAAATTCAGTTGCATCTCTGACCTTTGGGGCAGATCTGGTTTCTTGCTTCTAAAGGGTTAATTTTTTCAGGTTCCTCCATGTATTCATGAAAAAGAAAGTATATAGAAGTTAGCACTTCTGTTCCAAGTATGAAGAATAATGGAAGAAAGAAAGGAGATTTGCATATAAGAAAAAGGATTCTTCCAGTCTGTTTTTAAAATTTTTAAATGGCTTCCTCCTCATGTTGGCATATTTTGAGAAAGTTATATCTCAAGCAGAAATCTCAGTTCTGTGGTTGGATCAGGCTACTGGGGCTTGAACTGCAAACATAAAGTTGAACCACCCTTTTTTTTTTTTTTTAATTCCACATCCTCATTTTCGTTTTTCAGACTTAAGGTAGACCTACCAAAAAGCTTCTTTTCTGTAAAATAACACCGAAAATTGTGAAACTAGGGGCATCTTTTCAAGACTCCCAGCTGCAAAAGAGAACAGCCAAGTATAGATGGATGAAACATTTGCACTGAACTTGAATTCATTTTTGGCATCTTTCCACACTCATTCAAGTTAGGGATTGTCTCTGATTACTCTTTGACCTTTGATACCCTTAATGGTGTAAACAGGATATAATAACATACCTATTTTCCCAATGCAAATATTCCAATCAATATGCTGACCTATTTTATTGTGTGCCTGCTTAAACCTTTCTGTAACTCCCCATTGACTTCATGGTGAAGCGCAGAGAGCTTAGTATAGCCCGTGACCTCTCAAGAACTAGACCTTGGTCCTTTCTCAGGGTCAGTCTTACCCATCAGCCCATGCCATCCCATCCTGCGTAGTCACTCTCACTCCACACTTGAGTAAAATACTAGCACAACTCCAAAAACTGCCATTCTAGAAGCCACCTCTGATTCTTGTCTTCATTCATTCAACAAATATTAAATGTATAATACTGAATGTTGGGCATCATTCTAGGAATGCAAAAAAAAAATTGACTTGCCCTAAGAGCGCTTACCTTTTGCTGGGAGGAGTCAGGAAAATAAGTAAAAAGATTAATTAACAAGATAATTCAGATAAAGTTCTAGAATAAACCAGGGCTGAATGATGGAAACTGACTTGGAGAAAAGCTACATTGGACTGAGTGTGCCAAGGACAGCCCCTCTGATGAGGTGACAACTGAGCAGAGCCATATTCTCCAGGAGGACCCCCCCATGCTAAACACTGGGAAGGACTGTCTCAGGCTAAGGAAATGGCTGGTGCCATGGACCAGAGAGTTCTCAGATGGAGGATCAAGATTGCTGGACATCTGAGAGTAGTCAGAAACAAGGTGGGGCAAGAAAAAGATCAGGCATTTATGTCTTACTCTAAATGCAAGTGGCAAGCCACCAGAGTGTTTCAAGAAGGAGAACAAATGGCCTTGTGTGTATTATCAACAGATCATTTGGTCTGTGTGGGGAACGTACAACAGGGCAGAGGGGAAGCCCTGAGTCCATCTGGGAGATTAGCTCCTCGTCAGTAGATGCCCAAGAGAAGAGATATTTGATGCTACTCAATCCTTACTATCAAAAAAAGTCATATTCTACAAGTGGCTAAATTGTCATTTACATTAAGCAATTGAGAAACTAAGGAGAGAGTTGGAATATTTGCACAAAATTGCTATTTTTAATAATATTTAAATATATTGTTCTCCCTCTTTCTTGCCCTACAAAGTACATTTTGGTAATCTGAGAACAGTATGTAGCCTGCTGGCTATTTTTGCATGTCTTGTCAGCTCAGAATCATCTTTATGTTTTTAAATAATTGAATGAAAAAAAAAAACAATATTTTGTTACATGTGAAAATAATCATGAAATTCACATATCCATAAGCAATGTTTTATTTGAATATGGATGCCCCGATATTTACCAGTTGTTAGTGGCTGCGTTCGTGATGTAAAGGCTTTGCTGTGACAGGGTTACAGTATCTTTAGCAGAGACACACAGCCCTAAAAGATTTATTCTCTGACCTTTTTGCAGAAAAAGATGGCCCGTCCATGTTATGCAGTACAACTGCATTTATTTTGGAATTCTTCCCTCACGCTCTTTGTGAAGTGTAGCCACTTCTCTTAAGTTCCCTCTGGCATTACCTGCTCCATCCACAGCCTAGATTGCATTTTAGGGGTGTTGGTCACCAAGAGCAAGTTTCCATGCTCCTGGAAAATGCATCATTTCCTGGACTTTTCCTTGAGCAATGGGCAGGGATTCTCTGGGATTCGTTCTCTACTTAGCCAGTGGGAGGTGACGACCAAATGACCATACAAACCCCATGGCGTTGAATGCTGGGAGGGGACAGTGCTTCCCAATCCCACATCCATCCAAACACCGATTTCTGCCTTGTGGATTGGAGACTCCAGCTCACTTCTGCTTCCACGTTTCCAAGCACCCACACTTGCAGCGCCATGATTCATCACTCAGTTTGTTTAATCAATATTTATTCAGCACCCATGAGGTTCTGAATATGGAACCAGCACTTCCTAGAAGAGAGGGGCTGACAGGAAAAGCAGGAGTTCCATGCTTTGGGAGCCTGTGCCCTACTATGGATGAAAGATAAAGTTGATGAAATGCTATGCTTGAGAAATGCCAAGAAATGCATATGGCACATGTTACACCAAAAAGGAGATTATTCTTTTACCAAGGCACTATTCTGTGCTTACATTTTGAGCACAGACATTAGAAGTGTGTTCCTGCTCCCTCTGCCAACCCAAGCTCCCCTCACTCTCTTCTGCCTTGTCTTCCTGCTTTCTCTAAACCTTGTCTTACTTTGATTCATTCATACCCAGTACTCAAAGGAACCTTAAGAAACACACGTCAGATAATGTCATGCCTCTGCTTAAATCATTCCAGTGGCTCCCCGTTGCCCTAGGAGTCAAATCCAGCTTCTGTGGTGGTCTCTGTTATCCAACTCCCTGATGAACTATGAGCCCCTCTTGCCTAGCAGTGCCCCTGGGGAGGAACAGAATACCTGGAATTCTTTCTGTTCTCTACCCTTGCCAAGCTCATCTGCCCTGTAAAATCTGTATACTCCCTACATGGCTGGGTCCACTCAGCCCAAATGGCACCTCTTCAAAGAAGCATTCCACATACTGGCCTGCATAGCCCCACTTGCCCTGAGTTACTCCATCACATCACCAAGCTTGATTCTCTTTGTAGCACTTGTGACTACTCTGAAGGTCTTTATTTGCTGGTTCACTCCTCTGTTACTTGTTTCTCACCACGAGATTGTAACTTCAGCAGGACAGGGACATCTTGTCTTGACCATTGTGAGATGTCGAGTAACTAACTCTAACCCCATCCCTAACCTTAAACATAACCATCATCTTTGCAGCAGCACTTGTCTTGGAGCAGGCAGAAAATTCGTATTTTTTTCATTAATTGCCTTTCATAAACATAGGTCATTATTTTCAAACATAACTTTGATTCTTTGAGTATCTTGAGGACCAAAAAGTCATTCCAAAATAATACTCTTGAAAATGAAGAGAATAAAGTAATTGGCTTTGTTTCATGATGAGAAAACGATTGTTAATGTGTTACTCACCTCTTGACACAATTCAACACTGTGTCTTAAAAATCAGCTCTGAGACCACTATGATCCCCTCTTCCATCTTCTTCCATCGAGCACTGTTCCTGCACATAGCTGACATTCAGCTTCCTGGTTCTACACTTCAGTGTACTTGCTCACTTGCTATCTGTTCACTTGCTTTCTGTAACTAGGCAAGGAAGAAATCAGTTCATGTCTGTACACCAAGGACCCAACACACTGTCTGGTTCGTGGGTATTCAGTAGAGATTGTTGAATATTGGGTTACAATATTCTTTAGGTTAAGTGACTGAAGTAGAAACATTTTTCCTTTGTCTTGGCACACTGGGTAGAAGTTCTTTGGCATGTGCACTCTGGGATCAGGCAGTATGAACTTGCACCACCTCCATCATAATGATTCTCTAGAAATAAGTAGTACATATGCATTTATTAATCCATTCAGTACTACTTCAGTCATTGTAGTTGTTACGCTTGTCCTTCTCATCTTTCTTTTTGAGTAGGTGGTAATTGAAACTTAGACCAAAAAAAAAAGCACTTAGGCACTTAGTCATCAAAGTGTGACTCAGTGAAGTTGTTGAGGAGAGTAAGGAATTCAAGAGCTAAAGCAGTTCAAGGACACAGTGAATCATGTTGTTGAATGATTCACTTTAAGGAGATACTGATACAAAATAGCACCACAATGAGAAAGCCAGAAATGCATTTCTTTCTTTCTTTTTTGGTACTGGGGATTGAACTTAGGGGCATTTAACCACTGAGCCACCTCCCCAGCCCTTTTTTATATTTTATTTAGAGATAGGGTCTTGCTGAATTGCATTACTTGCTGAGCAAAAGAAGCAGAAAGTCAGCATTATCGAATCATTTCTGGGACATACAAAACCATAAATAAGAAAGATCAGAGGTTTGAAAGCTGGGACTATTGCACACCTGTATTGTTTTTCAGTACCTTCCATACTGATAAAATTCCTCTCTTTCGACTAAGCTTCATGGGCGTGAGCTAAGTGAATATATCAGGAACAGCAATATGAACAAGAATAGGGCTTATACTTGGACAGTTGAAGTTGTAACACTGGACAGTGCCATTTCTATGCCACTTGACTGGAATAAGCTGTCAAGAGAGTTACAGTATCTCCTCAAAACCCACCTTCACATCAGGAGTCCAGATTCAGGGCTCTAGGGCTCCCCAATGGATCCTGCAATTGTCATTTGCTTACTACTAAAACTGAATGAATAACAGATTTCATAATATACCAATGGCTTGCTCTTCTCATGGTATATTTTTAGCTATAAAAAGCGACTGATATTTGGGGACTTCCAGATTTAACCACATGGGTCATTCTAGGAGAGGAAACAGAAAGACATTAATATGTTTTAAATTGCAAAGCAGAAAGGTCATGAGTTTTCATTGTTTTCTTCTGAGACATACTTAACATTTTATAGGAATCTCAACTTCTTTTTAATCTGTGGCTTCTAGGCCTGAAGAGCGTGCTTTAAATGGTTCATAATGTTCCTGCAAGAACACTTTAATTGCAATTTGAAAGCTAAGTAATAGTCTCTGTTGAATTAGATTCCAAGTTATAATATTCCTCTCATTTACAAGCTAATAAAGCTAAAATTAGGGAGGACTCTCGACCAAAGATATACAGCAACTTTGAGGACAGAAATCAAACATAAGCACCTGGACTTTTGACTTTCTTTTCTGTCTAAACAGTATGCTTTCAGCTTCATAGAAAAATAAGGTGCCCAACTTGAGGGAAATATTAACTCCCTGAAGCCCACAGTGAAGATCATTAGAAAATTACTAGTATAGTTAAGCAATTTTAGCTGTTAACTTTATTTCAGTGAGAATATGCAGATACTCTGCCCTGTGTTTGATTGTCCTAGGAACGTACATCCACAGAAAGCCTTGTACATGAATATTCAGAGACTCAGAGCCCCAAATGGAAACAGCCCAAATGTCCATCAACTGATGAATGGATAAACATAATGTGGCATATCCATACAAGGGAATAATATTATTCCTCCATCATCAAGAATGAAATACTTATACATGTTACTACTTGTAGGAACCTTGAATGCATTATGCTGAGTAAAGGAATCCAGTTACAAAAGACCACATATGTTATGATTCCTTATGTATAAAATTTCCAGAACAGACAAATCTATAGAGACAGAAAGCAGATTAGTGGTTTCCAGGGAATAGGGAAAGGGAAGGCATGGAGCAAACTGCTGGTGGAATATGAGGTTTCTTTGGGAGGTGGTAAAAATGGGGCTGGGGTTGTGGCTCAGTGGTGGAGCACTTGCCTGGCATGTGTGAGGCCCTGGGTTCGATCCTCAGCACCACATATAAATAATTAAGTAAATAAATACGCAAATAGATAAATAAAATAAAGGTCCATTGACAACTAAAAAAATATTTAAAAAATTAAATAGTGAAGATGTTTGCACAATTCTGAATATACTCAAAACTACTAAATTCTACACTGTAAAAGGGTGAATTTTATGGCATCTATCAATTACATCTCAACAATGCTCTTATTTAAAAATGAATCTAAAGTTGAACTCTAGACTTCACATATGATGTAAGTAATAAATGATAGAGTTCCAAGAAGAGAAATGTGTGTGGGATGAGCTATATGAAAATAAGATACTAGGGCCTGGGTTGTGGCTCAGTGGTAGAGCACTTACCTAGCATGTGTGAGGCACTGGGGTCAATTCTCAGCACCAATATAAACAAATAAATAAAATAAAGGTCAACAACAACTAAAATAAGAAAAAGAAAACTTGTAATCCATTGCTGGTAAGAATAAAAAATGAAAAAGAAAATAAGATATGGAAAGAATAAGGAAGAAAAACAAGTTTCTGAGAAGTGGAAGAGTCTGAGCAGAGGCTCTCTGAAGGCTGGTGGCCAGCGTGGAAGAAGCAAATGACAATTACAGGATCCATATTTACTTATTTATATGTGGTGCTGAGGATCGAACCCAGGGCCTCACACATGCCAGCCATATGCAGAGAGGCGTGAAGGGCAGCCATATTGAGAGAGGTATGGAGGGCAGGCTGTGGTGGTCTGTGTCCTGTCTTGGACACAGACACAGAATGCTTTCAGCTTCATAGAAAAATAAGGTGCTCTTCCTGGGGCCACATCTGTAGGCCCTAAGCCAAACAGGTTTCTTCATAGGGCCCTCCTGAGCAGTGAGCTCAGACTGTACCCTTTGAGTCCTGGCCAAGAGACCCTCCTGGTACAATGCATATCTTTATGTTGTTGGGCACTTTGCTCCTGCTAACGCTCACATTGTTTCATATGTAGAATGTAAGATTATTATGTGTCAATCAAAATCAAATTTGTTTAAGGAGATGAAAATGTTAATTACCCTGATTTGATCACTACGCACTGTGTATATGTATCAAATTATCACATTATAATCCATAACTTGGTTAAATTAAAACAATAATTAATTTTTTTTCAAATAAAGAATGTTTTTGTACTTACCCCCTTAGAGGTGGTGAGGCATATTTTGAAACCTAGAAAATGAGTCACAAAAAACAAAAACTGATAAGAATTGTTTAGTAATTGGTCAGTACAAGAGTGTAACTCCTTGAACCTCTTCCTTACTCACATACTTAAATACTGTGATGCTATACTAAATGTCAACCAGAGTTTTTATTAAAAAAAAAAAGTCCCCATTTTTGACTTGGCTGGATCATGACAATGACAATTATTCAGTATGTATAATTGCTTGTCAATTGTGCATTTTCCATAGTTTTCAGCAAACCAAGAGTGGCCTTCCCTGTAAAGCACAGTGAAGGTACTAAAGAGACATTCTCGTTTATTTAAAAATAAGTAAGATAAAAATCACATTAACACTTTTCTAAATGTGGCAAAAAATGTTATTTAAGCAATTATTATAGGTGTCTTCTCTAATAGAATAAAAGGCAATATCAGTGTCAGTAATCATGTAAATTTGGATGAAGTTCACTTTTAAAACACTTGCTTAGGCCAGAATTCATCATGAACTGGGAGTTACAGTTTCCATTGAGAAGCTGTTGACTTCTCTTGCTAGGACTGATCGATTGCCTTGAACACATCATTTCTGTCCTCCTTCATGAGCAAATGGAACCTGCATTAATGTCAGAGGAAGCTTTCTCAGCCCCAGGATAGGAAAAGCAGCCTGTTTTAATCTTTGACAGTGGCTTTTGGCCAACTGAGAAATATCTCCTCTGTGTTTGGAATGAAGTCTTCCCTGGTCACTTTAGCCAGCAGAATGGATGGTGGCTACGACAAAACCACAAGGATTACCCACAGTAGGGTAGAAGGAACCAGAAAGTGACAGGGCTGCAGTTGAAGGGGTCTGAGCATCCTGGACGTGACATTGCAAACACCAGCCTGCATGCATCCTTTCCAGACGCCTGATCTGTGGACAATTAGCTCCTTATGAAACTCTTAACCACCAGTACGGGAGCTCGGCTGATAGCCAGTGCAGCCTCAGATCTGTTTTATGCTCTTGAACTATACTAATTGTCGACCAGAAGTTTTATAAAAAAGAACAGGAAGTCTGTTGTGGCCAAGGCATTTTCTAGTTGTCTGAAAACATCTATTTCTCAGAAAAGAAATTCTTTGTAACCATATTAATACCCTTAACAAATATGATCTTTATACTTCTTATTTGATCAATTCATTTTTGCTTCAGTAAAAAGACATTAAAGAAATCTAAAATAAGTGCAACACTACCACTGTTTTTAAAGCTGAAACGTGATGGAGGCCTTTTGCTTTTTCAGTCAAATGCTCCAGTATAAACAAACTACAAGTGAAATCAGTGGCATGTTCTAGGCATATACTATACATGTATACCTTTTGCAAGCCTTATGTACTTGAAATAAGGTATCAAATTACAGCAAGTGCCTAGATATTATAAATTAATATTTCCAATTTATCACATGATTTTTTTTAGAATGTTTAAGCTACAGTTGTAAAACATCATTTTATGACTGACATCATCAGGAGGCACTCAAGGCATGATGAGGCAGTTTTTGTAACTCCACCTGCGTGAATTTCCAGTCTTATATGTTGTTCATGAGCACTAACTTAGGCATGAGGGTCAGTCTTTGCTCTATGACATCACTAACCCAGTAGCCATATGCCTACTGTTCCCAGAAGCCTGAGCCCACTCTTCTGAAACTTATTTAAAAAAAGAAAGTGACTTAATTCAGTAAGTATTCACTATATTTCACTAAGCCACAGAGCTGTGATCTTGGGACAACAGGTTTACAGTTTTACTGTAAGCTTAATGTGGAGTCCTGTTTCTCTACTCTCTCGTCTGATGGACTTACAGTAAGAATGCAGTGGAGTGACGTAGGGGGAAAATGAGAACAAGGAACACTTGGCACTTTGTTTTGTACAATAATTTTTATCATAATCACTATAATATAGAAAAATTTTCAATTAGAAATAAAAGAATCTCTAATATTTCCAGTAGATTAGATTGTAAAATGTAATGTTCTCTGGACAACAAGCAAGTGACAAACCATATGTGTGAATTACCTGTCTAAACAAGAAACAAAATCATCCCCAGATAATTGAAATTCAGCAATAATCCCCAAAGCTCAGTTTAACCAGGGCTCTTAAACTTTTCCAAACTTTCAAAGAAGTTTATTTACTATTTATCTCCTAACAGATTGAAGAATATAAAATCAACAACTTGACAGAGAAAATTCAAAATAAATTCAAAATGTGAACTCTAAATAATAACTCAGTTGACGCTATCACACTCCACCTGGGAAACAACCACACCCTGATTTGTCCTCATATATCTGCTGGTTCTCTGTGTCTAGAATAGTTTGGATTGGTTGCCACAGCCCTTTCAAACTACCCATACAGTGGCCCAGGGATTCCGTCTATGGCTGTTTTAATGTAAGTGTTTATTGGGCCGGGCGCGGTGGCTTACATCTGTAATCCTAGCTGCTCGGGAGGCTGAGGCGGGAAGATCATGAATTCAATGCCAGCTTCAGCAATATAGCGAGGCCCTAAGCAACTCAGCAAGACCTTTTCTAAATAAATGTTTAAAAACAAGGGCCAGGGATGTGACTAAGTGGTTGAGTGCCCCTGGGTTCCGAAAAAGGGAAAAAAATGATGAGTAGTTAATTTTACTCTATGATATATCTGGAACACAGTTTTCCCATTATTTTTTGTCCATTAATCTTGTTAGATTCACATGACTTTGTTCCTCTTTCACAATGTCAGAACCCATGCTTTCCTAAAATGCATATGCATGCACACACACGCATTGCACACAATCACACATAAAAACACATAAGCTAACATGCTCACATTCTACATAAATGCACACTACATAAACTTACACCACCACACATGTACACATTCAAATAAAATACACCCTCATGCACAATCACACTCTCACACTCTCATACATATTCAGACACAACCACACGCTATACTCAGGCACACATACTCCACACAGACATGGAGTACACTCATGGGCTTACACACACACACACACACATCTCACACTGAACATAAATATATATATTCACATGTTCAATAAAGTCAGCAAATAATCATTTAAGCACCAAACTTGACACTTAAGTTATAACAGTGAACGAAACAGACAGAATTTCTTGCCTGCATGCCCAGGAATGAAGAAAAGGGGAATTTGAAGAAAATATGAGTCTGGAATTGGTAAAAAAAACAAACAAAAAAAAAAAGGAATGATAGGAACAATGCTGTCTTTGGTGGCAGAGCTCTCTGCAGTATGTGTGAAATCAGAAGACTAACCTCATGGGCCCCTGTCCTTAACTGTGTCCAAAACTAAGCATGAATTTGAAATCTTATCTGTATCAACAATCAGTCCAGAATAATGCCCTTCATCTGGACTGGTCTAAGTGAACTTTAGTTTGTGCTTTAGAAACCGTGATGGCTCACTGTGATTTGGAGAATATGCTATTTGTACTGTGGATGTTCATAGACACATTCTCTCAGCATCTGTTTAACCACGAAGGTGCCCAGACTACAGGAAGCTGATGGCTAGTGATGCAAAACTTCTGTTTTAGGGCAAACCCTACTCCTCCCCTGCTTGAGTACACTTAAATAGGAAACAGCCCATACATTTCCATTTTAGGTGTTTTAAGAAGTACTTCATATATCAAATCATGTTTAACCACTTAATAGGATATTATTTGTGTAGAATGAAAAAATATTGTGCTAATTTAAACAAAAGTAAAGACACCAAAAACATGGTGCATTTTCTTCAAGGTTCAGATCTTCTGAACATTGACCCTCTTCCACCCAACTTTGGCTGTGAGCATACTTAAGCACACACACACATGCACACACATGGTTCCTGAAAGGGCCACATTTGCCTTGTTGATATTTAAGAGATTATTTAAAGTAGCATTAAATAGCAATAGCTTGGTACATTTTTACCTTTATTAATCTTAACATGAACAACAATGATGATGAAAAATAAAAGATTATGATAAAATTAAGCTAAAGTAGAAATATGCAATGACCCAAATTTTTGTTTTCTGCAGAAGGGAGAAAGAGCTTAAAATGATGAGTTTCACTGAAGGAGCAGTGAAACTGATCTGATTCATTAATCCCTGTGGCAATGCAGTAGTGACAAGGAATGGGATGCTTGGACCTTCTTTCATAGAGAGGAAGTTGGGAGAACTACACAAGTTTCTCTGTCTTGCTATCTCTACACTAAGCTCTAGAACAACTTCCCTTGGGGGTTTTCAATGTAGTGATCTGCTTGGTACCTTTGAAGATGAGGGTTTAATTTCTTCTCATTTTTCCTCTCAGGCAGCCACAGTTTCTTGGGATATCCGAACATTATACTCAACAGTACCCGAAGATGCAGACCACAAAGCAGAAAATTTGCTGGTGAAAGAGGTAAATATGACGCTTCTAGTCTGTTATTTTACAAAACTTTTGCCTTCCCCAGGGAATACTGAATGCAATTTACTGTTAAGTACCTACCATCTCCCACTTCTCTTCAATGAACACATGCTCCCAGCAGCCTTTCAACTGTCACCTAGCAGGAATTTCCCATCTTCCTGTTATCCATGTTTCATTAATAGGTGACTGTTAAAGTTTCAGATTTTCTTTTCCTTCTTTTTTTTTTCCCTTTAGTAGAAATCCCCATGTTGAGAAGTATTTGAGTACATTTAATAGAAAGATTTCACTTTCATTTATTTGCAATGCATAGTAAGAAAGACCATACTACATGAGAATTTTGGATAATAGAGTTTCTATTTTAAGGGATATTTTTCTTTTGAGTACTAGCCATGGAAATAGTTATGCTTAACTATTTCCATAATAGAAATAAGGTTAAGGGGATATTGATAGAGCATCTCCTTATATTTAATTGAGATATAAGAGGCCTACAAATCGGTTTCTTCATCTTGTACCCAGACTCCAGGCCACGTTAGGGCAGGGATTGAGTCAGGACACAGCAGTTTTTAGAAGACATTTATTGAATGAATAAATGAAGCCAGTCCTAGTCCTCCTTTTATAGAAAAGGCAGTGACAAGATCTAGACCATCAAGTCAAACTAAAAATAGTAGTGTCTAAATGTGGCCTTTAATTCTAAGAAAACAGTGTGTGCCCATTAGAAATTAATTAAAACCACATTTAATATTAACACCATGCACAGTTCTGAAACATATTTGACTCAATGCAAGCTGGACTTTTTAGTGTACATATTAAGGCTGATCTGATTGATTAATCGTACATATTTTATGCTGTATTATACAGTCCAGATCATTATTTGCATGAATTCACATGTTGGGTTTTTTTGGTTGTGTGTGTTGTTTTTGTTGTTGTTGTTGTTGTTTTGACTAATTTGCTTATACTGCATTTATTTCCAAAGTTCACATTGAATTACAAGAACTTCTAAGGAGATAGAAAAAAAAGTGTACACTCAGATACCATCAGGGTATCTGAGAATGCTGTCTTCATATTTACTGATAAAAATAATATATGATGTCAGGATCATAGTATTTTTGTTCTAGAAGAATTTATTGTCTAATAGTACATTGTGTTTTTTTTTAATGTCTGCAGATCCTTTTCTGTACTAGAAAGCCAGAATCACTGAGACCAGCTCTACAAAAGTCCAGTAGTATATTTATGTTAACTTTGGCAGCAGTTGAAATTATCATGATTTTGAATTCCCAGCTAAGAACATGTAACCAGGTCTTCCTGCATGTCATGTTGTGTACTAAAATATTGCACTTTCTTCATGAAGACCCTTAACTTTGTTGTTCAATTTATTTCCTATTACCTGATAGTTTCATTCCAATTCCAAACCAGACATTTTTAAAATCCATTTTCTTTTCCTATTATTAATTGCTGATATATTTTAAAAAGCTATTGATTTCTAATAAAAATAACTAGTTATTAAACTCTTATCCCAATAGTTATTTGATTATCAGATATATAGTATCTCATCTGCAAATAAATTTTATCTTTTCTACCAAGTATATTGTTTCTTCAATTTTTAAATTTTTTTATTTGTTCTAATTAGTTATACATGACAGAAGAATGCATTTGACCCATCATACATAAATGAAGTATAACTTCTCATTCTTCTGGGTGTACATGATGTAGAATCACACGGGTCATGTAATTATATTTGCATATATAGGGTAATGATATCCAATTCATTCTACTACCCCTGTACTTCCTCCCTTCCCTTCACTGTCCTCTGTTTCTTCAATTTTTGCCTTACTCTGATATCCAATATCCCTAAAACAATGTTGAATAATAATGCTAATATTTCACATCCTATCTTCATCTTTGTTTTAGGGGGAAAACTATTTTCTTTGCTGCTTTATGAAATATGGTTTTGCTTGTTGGTTTCTGATGTCTAAATCATGTTTTAAGAAGTGTCTTTCTTAGTTTCTTTTGAGTGTTTATAAAAACTTGCCACACTCTTGTCATGTGCATGCTTGGTCTTTTAATAGGACAACTTTTCTGCTTTAGATTAGTACTATAATAGAATTAATGAGTTTTTCTCTGCATTTTATTTGCCTTTCTAGTATAAACATTTTTGTTCAAGTTGTATTATCACCTTACTATGCTATTGTATTTGAATTGCTACTATTTTATTTCAAAATTTTGCATTTATATCCGTGAGTGAAACTTGGTTATAGTTTGCTTTATTTTCCTCCTTTATGTTAGGGAAATGCTATCTTTAAAAAATAATTAGGGAAGCACTAACTTTTTTCTGTGCTGTGGAATAAACAATCAAATGACACAAAACACTATCTAGAATATTCAAGTGCATATTTAATAGAAGACTAAAATGTTATTTAATAGATGGTAAAAGTGCCTCTGCGAAGTCTTTGAGGAAGAGTGAACAACTCAACAAATAACATTTGGCTATCCATTTTGGAAGAAAATTGTTAGGTGTGTATCTCATATTACATAAAAACTAAACCCTAGATGAATGAAAATATCTAAAATTTTTTATACTTTATTTTATTTGTTTATTTTTATGTAGTGCCGGGGATCGAACCCAGTGCCTCACACATACTAGGCAAGCACTCTACCACTGAGCCACAACCCTGGCCCTGAAAATATCTAAATTTTAAAAGCAAAAGTTATATAAATGTAGGAAAACATTTTTAAGTGGGAAGTGAGGGGAAAATGAACAGATTTAACCAAATGAAAATTTTAAATTTTCATACGATGAATGGTATTATAAAGTCAGAAGGAATATTTAATCAAAGAAAATATTACTCATGGTATCTTTTGCCTAATATACTGAATATTCAAAATGAAGTTCAAAACAAAAAAAATGCAGTTGGTGTGGCCAAGAGGCACACACTAGTAGAAATACAAACAAAAATTATGCATAATATCTGAAGGGAGAGAAATTTTAAGATGAATATAATTTAATGGTGGTGGAAATACAGTAAAAGAAATACTCTCACACAGTATTCAAAATAGGTCTATAACTTTTGAGATATAGTTCACAAATATCTTTTCAGTAGCATCTATAAATATACACATGCATCTTATAAAAACAAACACATCTTATAAAAAAAGTGCTGTGTACTGCTGCTTTGGAAATTTGGAATACCAATAAGTAGGGTAGGATTGAAACATTTCAACACATTTGTTTTTGGTAACAATATACAGTCAATAGAAACTGTATGTGTGTGTGTGTATATGTGTGTGTGTGTATGCATATGTTCATAAATAAATAAATACACACACACACACATACATGTATATATACTTAAATATCTTAATTTGGGTGTTCATGATATATTGTCAATATAAAAAAGCAAGTCACAGAATGCATAGTGTGATATTAAAGTTATTAAAAGTATAGTAAACCTATAAGCATATGTGCAAATATGTTTATATAAGCCTAGAAAAATGGGGAAATGTGTACAAATTGAACTCATGCATTGGCTATTCAGAGGTTTGGGATGATAAGGGGAAGGGGAGAGATTGATTTACAGTCTATATAATTCTATCCTGTTGTGGTATTAAAAATGAATGAATTTTGTAATAAAATATTTTGGAAGAAATTATGTAGAATAGACTTTCAAATGTTGCCAGAATTGGAAGTGTACCAAATCTATTACCTAAACTTGTCTCTAAAAGTTAAAATTCGATAATTCTTTGTGTCATTGGTTAGCCCTCTAAGAGACTACTTCAGGCTCATGGTTTGGTTATTGTTTTAGGATGGTAATGAAATGTCATATGGAGTCCTCAAATCTCCTGTGCACTCTGTTTTGATTCTACTTGCTGAGCTTGTTCGTCAGGCATAGAAATCCATTAAATTCATCTGACTGTCAATTCTTGATCATTTTTAGTGTAACTACTGTGGACTTATATATGATTCTTTAACTTCAGAGACTTGTCATCTGATGGTGCTTTCACCTTTTTGTTAGTGGGTGGAGTATTTGTGTCCAGTTTTGCAGTAATTGCCTTTTGGCTGTGAAAGTTGCTCTCATATGGACCAGGGCCCTTAGCTCTTTGCTGTGGGTCTCTGTACAGAAGGCTCTGGGGCCCTTGGACTGGTCATTGGCCTCACACCTCCTCCTCAGGTTGTTGGCAAGCATCCCTCCGAGGTGGGGCCAGCCAGCACAAACCTTAATCCTAGGACCGACTCAAGACTCCTAAGGGCAATCTCTGGATGCAACCACGGGTTCCAATTCAACTACTTTCCAGGGGAAAGGACTTTTTGAAACCTAGACACATCCACAGTATTATTCTAGGTTCTTAGAGGCCTTTAGTTTAGTGTGTTTCCACAACTTCTGCTCCACACCTTCAAATGTCCAAAAGGACCCATTTTAGAACCCCACCATCAGCTGAGAACAAGTTGAACACAGTATTTGCTCTTCTCTTGTTATTTCTCCTGGGAGGACATTTCTTACCTTCATTTTTGTTCCTTGATTTCCTTTCAACTCCTCGCAGCCTCCTTTTCTCACTTCCACCCTCAGCTTCTCACTTCTCCTAAGAACTGCTCCAAAGAGAAACCAAGTAGAGTGCCTTTCACCCCAGACCCCCAGGATCTTCCCAACTCGTATTTGGTTTTCTTCTGTAACACAAACAAATCTTCTTGTCCTGCTCTTCTCGCTGTATGGATCTAAGGCAGAAAAGGAGGAAGAAGGAGGAGGAAGTCTGAGAAGAAACAGTTTTATTCCCTGCTAATTTTTTTGTGTCACTATCATTGAAAATGCTTCAAACCCTCTCATGCTTTTGCTTGGTTTTAAGGATGGAGACAAAGTGTGATCTGTGATTTATAGGATGGGAAGAAGAGAAACCCTAATTACAAGTATCCCTCAATGGTAATATCAGTAGTCAAGCCTGAAGACAACAGATTTTTAAAAAGTGATCACCAGTGAACTGGTTCAAGATGGAGAATGGTTTAAGGTGGAGAATTATGCTAGCAGACAGTCTTGACTTCAATTGCTAATGCAGAAAAACCTTTATGGACTACCTACTTTGTGCCAGATAAGCTACATGCAGTAATTCCAAACAAATATTGCATCATTATCATCATTGCCTCTTAATAATGGGAAAACTTGTCATAGAAAGGTGAAGAAAGTTGCCTAGCCAAGATCAAATAGCTGGGAATAGACAGATCCACATCTGGGACACAGACCATGTAGTCCAAGGTCCTGGACTCTTGACCACAATGCTAACTACCATTATGGTGCTTTGTGCTAGTGGCCTTCTGGGAGGAACACCTCTCTCAGTCTTTGCCCTAATGACAGCACTGTAGTTTTTGCCAGGTGATTCTGATGCACATAGTCAGTGGACTACAGCCCAAGAACAGTGGCTGAAATTTTGAAACCCTATTAAGCAAGGATTAAAATGAATTCATAAACTTTTGTAAGGTTTTTGTGGCAACACATGTTTGCCTTATCACAGCTGCTGTACTAAGCGACCTTTTTGTGCAACCCTGTGCTAAATTGCCCAGCGGCTCCCTGCAAGGTGGTAAGGACAAATTTTATGGTTGCTAAGAAGCAAATTGGCAAGAATCTAGTTTAAACACATCAAGCTCCATAAAAATTTTGAGTTCTCTCTCATATCACCACTTTGACAATTCTCAGTCTCTTGTGAGAGGCAGTAGACATACTTTTCTTTTTTAATCTTGAATGGCTTCATATTTTTAATGGACATTAAATGAGATGAAGTGTCTGTCTTTTCTGTTTTATCTGTTACTCTCCTCCCTATCTATTAAGAGGAAGGTTAAGTATTTCCCACACAAAAGCCCAGGCATATTTCACATCCTGTGAAGCACTTCACAGCTATGTGAACATCTAGCTTTGGTCTAGCAGCAGTGTACATATAGAATTATTTTTGAGCACTGTAATGTGGGTATTATTAGCTCATTTTACAGCCTGAAAACAAGCTGTACATGGTTAACTAAACTGGCCTAAGTTTACAAAGAGCCCAGATTAAATCTGCTGTTTCAGGCCCCATATTCAATGTTCTTACCCACCTTATTGTCTCTGATCCCTTGATAAACTATTCAAAACCATGTGCTTCATAGCCTGACTTGGTGAAAACATTTCCACATCCTGCCTCAGTCTCTCCATTTTTATATTGGACAATTCATAATTCTGATGCTATGATTCTGAGAACAAAAATAGCAACGTATGAAAAACTTGGGAAATGACAACTTGGGAGTATTGTCCTTATCTGATCCTTCTAAGTGACTTAACATCAACATCTATAACCATTTAAAGAACAAAATCAAACACTTCCGGGATTAAAAAACACTCAGCTCCCATGCGGGGAGAGGGCAATTAAAGGGTCTGTAAATAGGGCACAGAATTCCTGAGCAAAGCTTCTACAGCAGAGTTTCCACTTTAATACACACAAGGGCATAACATAAAGCTGGAAGTTCAGCCCACCAACAAAAACTAAGCCCTTGGTTTGGTCTCTTAATAAAAGAAGATGAGGGAGTGGAGCATTGTGAGATACGGGGCTCAAGAGGAAACAGCAGCCCAGGGACCACTTGAGCTGAGTTGGCTAGGAGAAACTCCCACCAAGCACTAAAGAAGCAAGTTGCTCCAACCACAAAGCCCTCTCCAATTCATGGAAGCCAGTGCTCCTGCGGGAGGAGAATAGCCATGAAGGGAGCAGAAAGTAATGAATCCAAGCGTTCAAGTCTCACTGTGGCCGTGGTATAAAGCACTTGGGAACTGATGAGGCCTGGAAACCACCTGCAAAATGGAGGCAGATATCTGTGTCTGTGTCTGCAAATGCACACCTGCACACACTCACACACACACACACACGATTGTGTCCTGTCTCTATCAGACTCCTAAATTACTGTGACAAGGATAAGTTCAGATTTTAAGCAGGAGTCTCAAGCCAGAAATGATGAGATTCTCTGGGAAGTAAAATAATGAAATCAAGATCCAAGCCTAAATAGAAAATTTGAATCAGATTTAAGGCAGAGTAAATGTTGAACTCTTTAAGCTTCCATAGAAAATTCACACTAAAAATATCAGAAGTCCTCATCTTCATGGTTTAAATCAAGGCAGCCAGGCAGTTGACCGAGGCAGAAGGACAGGTCTACAGCTCTCTCTCTCTCTCTCTCTCTCTCTCTCTCTCTCTTCCCTCCCTCTCTCTCTCTCTCCCCCTCCCTCTCTCTCTCTCCCCTTCTCTTCCTCCCTCTCATTCTCAACATCTAATTAGCACATATCCGTTTTGAGGATGTTTTAGAAGGAATATGACATGAAACCTTTTCCACATGTATTGGACCACAGAGAGAAAGACTGTGCATTTTCCCCCAGATGTTTGAGAAACACTATGGAGAGATGCTGATATAAATCTGATCCAAAAAGATGGCCAGGAAGTAGGGACATAATACAGTTCAAATAAAATATGATCAGCAATTAGGTAAACCTCTGCACACATTGCTTTGGAACAGATGCTAATGAAGTAAAACGAAATGTTAAAGCCCCCAAGAGATCAAATAAATTGGTTGTTTCTTTTTGTGGCCAAACCTCCACTCTTAATTCTTATTATTGGTGTCAGTAATGCCTGTCTTTGTCCATGGAGGTCTTGTGATACTGCAACAAAATTCCAGACAAACCTCAGTGATGCGTGTTCTGTGATATATAGAATTATAAGAGTAGAAAAGGTTTGATTTTAAAGTTAGAAGTAAATAATAATGATCACGAAGGTCAGAGTTACACTTTGTTAGCGTCTCAATCCTCTACCTAGCTGTCACATTACTCTTGCTTGCGGAAATGTATATTCGATGGCATAAGCAAGTTGCCTTTTTAAGTATAGAAGAATCTGCTGTTTACAATGCAGTTGGATGGAGTTAATTACCCTGTTTTACAAAGGATTGGATTCTTTACATAGAAGCCCCTTTCCAACCGACTGCTGCTACTGTGGGTCAAATAGCAGAAGTTTAAGTATATGCAGTAAAGGGCATCAACCACTGAGGAAAGGTTGGACAGGGCTCCATATCCAACATTTATCACTTCCTAAGCAGGTGATACCAGGGGGACGTGGCACAGTCCTGCCCTTGAAGGGCATGCTCCCAGGCAACACGGGGGATCAGATTTTCACATACAGACTGACAAGTGCACCAGGTATTAGTAAGGTAAAGCAAGGTCAGCCTCACCTGTAAGGAAGAAGAATAACTAAAAGCAGAACTAAGTGTGGAATGGTTGGCTGAAAGGATCCAGAAGCTGAAGAGTTAGGGGACGATTAATAGCCCAGCCAGGTGACAAATGGCAGGTGATTGTGGTACCAATAAAGAGCCACTGAGGAGATAGAGCTGGAGAATTTGGAGACCAAAAAAGAAAGTTCAGGAAAGAAATGTCTTGACAATGACTCCCATACTTATGGCTTGGACATAAGCTGGATGGTTGGGCCATTGATATAAATAAGGTGTCCAGAAGCAAGGCCATTTTTCAATCTTTAAGTTACCTGCCAAAATATTGTTAATTTATTGAAAAACAAAAATTTCACAAACACACATACACAAAAAAAATGATCAACGAATGATCAGATATTGCAAATGAATCATTTGCCTCTTTCTCTCTTTAACCATTTGGGCTTAAACAAAAGGCATTCAGCCACTTCAGGAAAAAAAATGTAAATATTCAAAGAAGAAGCCACATGCAACTTCATGGGAGTAAAGGAGATAGGAAACAACTGGAGTCCTAGGAAAAGTGAAGAAAGTTACAGAGGAGGGGGCTGGCTACAAAACAAATTCACTGCTTTTCATTTTTGATACCCGAAAAAAAAAAAAAACCTGTATCTATGATTTGAGGGGGTGGGTTGCATATATAAATATAAATTAAGTAAAATGAATGTTGTTTCCTAATTCTCAAATATGGATACCAAATGAATGATTTCAGTGCACTCGTGAGTGTTAGACTAGAACTCAGAAAACTTGGTGTTGCTCCCTCTACAACTGAGTTTCATGATTTGACACCAGGGCTACATGAACATTCTCTAGCTCCAGCCAGTTACCTGCAAATGCCGTAATTTTACTCTTCTTTAAGGCTGAGTAATATTCCATTTTGTATATATACCACATTTTCTTTATCCATTCATCTATTGAAGGGCACCTAGGTTGGTTCCATAGCTTAACTGTTGTGAATAGAGCTGCTATGAACATTGATGTAGCTGCATCACAGTAATATACTGATTTTAAGCCTTTGGGTATAAACCGAGGAGTGGGCTGTGACTGGGTCAAATGTCGCTTCCATTGCAAGTTTTCTGAGGAATTTCCATGCTGCTTTCCATAGTGGTTGCACAAATTTGCAGTCCCACCAGAAATGTCTGAGTGTACCTTTTTCACCACATCCTCACCAACATTTATTGTTGCTTATATTCTTGATAATTGCCATTCTGACTGGAGTAAGATGGAATCTTGGTGTATTTTTTTAATATTTTTTCCAAATATTTATTTTTTAGTTGTAGTTGGACACAATAACTTTCTTTTTATTTATTTATTTATTTGTATGTGGTGCTGAGAATCGAACCCATGGCCTCTCACGCACCAGGTGAATGCTCTACCGCTGAGCCACAACCTCAGCCCAGAATCTCAGTGTAGTTTTGATTTGCATTGCTCTCATTGCTAGAGATGTTGAACATTTTTCATATATATTGTATTTCTTCTGTGATGTGTCTGTTCAGTTCCTTTGCCCATTTATTGATCAGGTTATTTGTTTGTTGGTTTTTGTTTTTGTTTTTGTTTTTTTTTCAGTGTTAAGTTTTTTGAGTTCTACATAAAGAATCCTGGAGAGTCATGCTCTATCTGAGGGGCAGCTGGCAAAGATTTTTCCTCCCATTCTGAAGGCTCTCTATTAACATTCTTGATTGTTTCCTTTGCTGTGAAGAAGCTTTTTGGTTTGAGGCCATCCCATTTATTGATTCTTGGTTTTACTTTTGTGCTTTAGGAATCTTGTTGAGGAAGTTGGTTCCTAAGCCAACATGATGGAGACTTTGGCCTCCATTTTTTTGTAGTATGTGTTTATGGTACCTTTGTCTGGGATGAGATGACTGTATTTATATGGGTTTGTCTCTGTGTCTTCTGTTTCACTGGTCTCTATGTCTGTTTTGGTCCCAATACCGTGCTATTTTTGTTACGACAGATAGTGTAACTTAAGGTCTGGTATTGTGATGTCTCCTGCTTCACTCTTCTCACTGAGGCTTGCTTTGCCTTTTCTGGGCCTCTTATTTTTCCAAATAAATTTCATGATTGCTTTTTCCATTTCTATAAAGAATGTCACTGAAATTCTAAATGGAGAAAAACTGAAAGTACTCCCTCTAAAAACTGGAACAAGGCATGGATGCCCTCTTTCACCACTTCTATTCAACATAGTCCTTGAAACTCTAGTCAGAGCAATTAGGTAAAATAAAGAAATTAAAGGAATACAAATAGGAAAAGAAGAGCTCAAACTACCCCTACTTGCCAATGACATGATTCTGTATTAAAAAGACCCAAAATTCTCCACCAGAAAACTTCTAGAACTCATTAACAAATTCAGCAAAGTAGAAGGATATAAAATTGACACCCATAAATCAATTATATTCTTATACACCAATGATAAATTAGCTGAAAGAGAAATTAAGAAAAATAGCCTCAAAAAATAAATAAAATGCCTGGAAATAAATCTAACAAAATAGGTGAAAGACCTCTATAATGAAACTACAGAACGCTAAAGAAAGAAATTGAAGAAGACCTTAGAAGATGGAAAGATCTCTCATGTTCTTGGATAGGTAGAATTAATAGTGTCAAAATGTCCATACTACCAGAAGTTCTATGCATAATTAATGCAATTCCTATTAAAATTTCATTTTGCATGTAGTTTTAAAAGATAGATTTAAAGTAAAGCTGTGTTTATTTCGTGACCTCAAAAACTTAATGGAGGAGCTGTGGCTATGGCTCAGCAGTAGCTCACTTGCCCGGCATGTGTGAGGCACTGGGTTCGATTCTCAGCACCACATATAAATAAATAAAATAAAGGTCTATCACCAACTAAAAAATATATATATAAAAAACTTAATGGAAAAATCAGGATATCAAAATATATTGTTTTTCCATATCTGGCCATCTTTTTTTGTAAATGATAACTGTATTCTTGTCATGGTCTGAAAAAAAATGGATTTTTTTACACTAAATGTTTAATATTTAAGGTAGTAAATATTTTTTTAAAAGTAAAGATTAAGGTAGATTCAAATGCATTTTTAATTTTCTGGTGGCATTGGGAATGAAATGTACCTGGAAAGACACCATTGGAAACAAAGTGGTAATGTATGGCACATTAACAACCCTGGAGATATTCATTTTCTATTCACTGAAATCCCTAGACCAGTAGTCTTTTTCCAAATATGAAAAGCCATTCCAATTCTAAACTGGCCTCCCCTTCTCCACAATAAAAATCATTCTAAAATGTTTGGCAGTGGGTGAACACAGTTGTACAATTCAGAGATCTTGGAGTTTAAGAATAAAACAGAACCCATTTTAAATTTGAACTTCAATTTTCAATTACACTGAATTATAACCCAGGTTATATGTCTTACCTGTGGAGACTGATCAGACATAATGTTGCCAAGGTTTTTTAGTACCATCCACTACTATTGGTGTCCTGAGTGACCAGTGGTAGAATCCAACTGGAAACTGGAGTATGTGTTCCAAGTCCTGCACAGGTGTGGTGGATGAAAGGCTAATTTTACAGTTTACGCAGTTGCCATGGCAGAACACATTTTGAAAAGAGAAAACAAATATTTTCATTCACTTTCAATTTACAGTCAATAAAGATCCTAAATGACACCTTAGCCTACCCAGAAATTCAAAGCAAGAGAAAGCTTTAAAATGCTTTTTACTTATGGCTGGCACCTGATATGACAGTCTGGTTGACATTGCACATGCATGCTTACAGAGCATGTAGTATTTTTGTAAATCAGAAACAAAACCCATTAATAAGATTGTGCCATGATTTCTGAAACTGAATCGTATTTGTATTATTTCTGTTATCCAAACTTGTTATTTTTTTCTCTTCTGACAAGAGCATAGAATAAGTTTTAAGAACCCATTAACTGTTTTCAACCTGTTTTAATGATGTAGAAATTATTGTATTTTAAAGAAACAGATAATTTGATCCAATTGAAGGGAAAAATGTTTTGTGTGCTTTTCTGCTTTTCTCTACAATGTCCGCATACAGAGTGACCACATGTCCTGGTCTGTAGAAATACCATCTCTTATATCAACTGTTGGAATGGACATCAGTGTTTGTGTCCTCTCTGAAATGCCTCAGGATAGTCAAAAAATTATTCAGCTATCCTTTCAATGCACAATTTGCCTCAATTCACTTAATTTCATGATGCCTCGTTTTCAACATTTTTATACAATAGCCATAATTACTTCTAAACTTTATAAAGAATGGTTGGAGCATGAAAATTATCACCATTATTTTACAAATACAGAATTAATCCCAGTGGGGACAAAGGGCCAAAATGGACACCTTTTGTGGTTGCATTAATCTTTCTGGCAAGAAACTAGTATATAATTAAATAAACCTCTATAGCCAGAAAGAAAAATAATTTTGCATCTAGAAAGCCATCTGTTACCTGCTTATTACTCTGCAGCCAGAATCTAATAATCAGCCCCTGTAAGAGAAGGACACATTGTTTTGCCAACCCCAAATTGCTATTTGAGGGATAGAACATGATTTGAATTGATTCTAATGATTCTCAGAAGAGGAGAGAAAAGGAGAAAAATGAAATATTTTCTTTACAGTATTGTAAGGCACCTTTTATGATTATCTCCTCTTTTCTAAAGTATTTAGATTTTTCAGAATTGTCCCAGTATCATTTTTAGTCATTTCTAAAGGACATAAAGAGATCACTCAACAAATATAAATTGAATGTTCACTAGGAACAGAGCCCCTTGACAGAGTAGGCATGTTCTTTTAAAGGGCTGATTGATGTAAATCACCAGGGTCCAGGTGTGAAGCTGAGCTCTGAGGCTCTTGGTTCTTGGTCAGACTCTGTAACAAGGACATGGCCACCTTATTACTCTTGTGAAAAGATAGAGCTGCATCTGAGGTGCAGCTCTCAGAGTCACCCAAGCTACTTCTTACAATGCAGATTATGCCCACCAGCCTGGGATTTTTGTTCAGTGGATCTCAGATGGCACCCAGGAACCTGAATTTTTTTATTAGTGCATTATAGCTATGCATTATATTGGGGTTCATTCTGACATAATTATACAAGCGTGGAATCGAATTTGCCCCAATTCAGTCCCCAGTACTTCTCCTTTCCCTGCTTTTCTCCCTCCCCCTGTTTCCTGTTCTATACCCTCCTAATCTGTCCTCTATGTACTTACAGTTTTTAGAAATTAGTCCAATTTGGATATACATAAAGGTGAAACTCACTGTGGTGCATTCATACACCTACATAGAAAAGTGAGGCCAGGCTCATCCCACGAGTCCTCCCTGTCCTCATTCCTCCTCCCTGTCCCTCAACCCCCTTCTTCTGCTCCATCCATCTCTCATCTATGTTCATGGTATTCCCTCCTCGTTTTTTGCCCTTAATTTGGTCTAGCTTCTGCATGTGAGAGAAAACATCTGACCCTTGACTTTCTGGGTCTCACTTATTTCAGTAGCATGATGAGGAACATGTATTTTAATGACCAGCCTCAGAGGATTCACGGCCAGTAGTAGGACATTGTCCACCATTTAGGAAACATTATCCTCATGGCACATAAGCCTTTTACCATGTTGGCTTTGGCTCTCTTTCTCATGTTGAAACACGTAGAGACAGAGAAGGCAAGCATCAGCGCTCCTCGAGCAGACACATAAGGAGTGAAATGCACGTCAGAGAGGGATTGCTGGTTGGAAAAACCAACCAGCTGAGCGAGCAGTTGCTCAAGATTGACAGTATTTAACTTGGAAGTATGCTGTGACCCTGTGACCGTCTCCATCTGAAAGGATCCAGAGTTGGTACTGTGAAACACATGCTGTGGGCCAGGAAGTCACTAGGGAGAACTGGGGCTATTGACTGACTTAGGCAGAGTTGTTGCCTGTGTCTGAATTTGCAGCAGATCATTTCAGCTTAGTCTCTGGACAAAGAGGAGCTGTAGTCATAATTATAGTAGTTTTTAATAATCTTCTTAGAGTGACTGTGTGGGCTGGCACAAAGAATAGAGAATGAATTTCTATGCATAACATTGCCAAAATGCCATAATTCTGTAAGAAAAAATGGTTATGTTTGTAAAATGTACTGGCTTTCTCAGAAGCAGAAAAATTGCATATTTACAAGGGTTCTTAAGAGTCATTTAGTCCAATCCTAATTCTTACCTACCCACCACCAGATACAGGAAACTTAGCAAATAAATTCAGAAGTAATTTGAATAAAATGAGTTTTTGATAATAAAACCTAATATATTTCTCCAAAACTCTTATCTTTATAAATCAAGGAAAACAAGTTGTTATTAGCAATTGTTGTGAATGTAAATTAAGCATGGAATCAAACTTTCTGAGAATGCTGATATTTAAAGCAAACATTTATTGAGTTCTTGCTCTACACTAGGTTCTTCACAGAAATTATCTATTTGAGCCTAGTGAACTTGGTATTAATTAGATAGTGGAAGAAATTTAAAGGTATTACATTGTATTCAGTTGAGATGCCACAGCTAACACGTGGCAGAAAAAAATTCAAAACCAGATCTGACTCATGAACAGAAACAAATATACCATCAATATATCCAGAACGATGATCAGATGTGTTTTTAAAAATATATGTGCTGAGGACTGTGGCACACACCTATAATCTCAGCAATTTGGCAGGCTGAGACAGAAGAATCACAAGTTCAAGGCCAGCCTGGGAAACTTAGTGAGATCCTCTCTCAAAAATAGAAAGGACTGAGGATATTGCTCAATGGTAAAGCACCCATGGGTTCAATCTCCAGTGCCAAGAGAGGGGGGGAAAAGTCTGCAATCATTAAACAATTCACAAATTAGCTGAATGGACTTTTCAACTCATATTCAGTTTGAAATCTTCCTTGTACCACGTGTAGAATCTAGGTCAGAAGCAAGCTGAGCATCTCCTTGCAGAATCTGACAAATATATACAACAGGAAGGAAGGAAAGAAGAGAGAGATGGAGGGAGGGAGGGAGAAAGGCAAAGGAAGCGAAGGGAGGAGAGGAGAGGGGAGGGGAGGGGAGGGAGGGGAGGGAGGGGAGGAATAGTTCTTTACCAATATAAGAAAGTGCCATATTTGGTTTTGGTCAGCAAATCTGAGGATTAACGTATCTCAGATTCAGTTGAGCCTGTGGCCTATTGTGAATGGCGTGAATAATGTGTGTGAGGATACACACTTATCATGGTTAAGCAGAGGACTACCCATAGCAGGAATAGACAATGAGTGAATCATGAATTACTGCATCTGTGTTCCACTAAAAACTGCAGATCAGGCAGTTTGCAGATAGAAATTATGTGGCAGTAACCTCAAATCCCATTCAGTATTCTCAATGTTCAATAGCTAAATCTGAGATCCAAATAAAGAAAATGATTTTACCAAGATAACATGAGGCGTCGGCACTAGTCCTGGGACAAGAGTAAAGCTTTGTAGCTTCTGGGCCATGTTCTGTTTGTGTGCATGTAGCTCATAAAGCCTCTGTACTGGTTTGGCAGGGTTTTTTGTTTGTTGGTTTGTTTGTTTATAAAAGATTCTTGGGCTACTTTGAGCAACCTATCTCAAGAAAATTATCCAACCTGGTTGGTCCTGGGGGAGGATGAGAAGGCCGTATGGGAAAAGATAAGGTCTGAGGCATTTTGTTGTTGTTGTTGTTATCTTTATTTTTCTCTCATGATGGCACAAGATTTAAAGTAAAGTAACCACTAAAAAAAAAAAAAAATCCTCTTTGTCTTGTCCTTTAAGTCTTTGCTCAAACATCACATTTTCTGTAAGACCTGACCTAACCATCCTATTTAAATTGGCTCCCTTGCCCCAAATCTCCCATCCCCCTTCTCCTGTTGTATTAGGAGGCTACAATTTTCTAACACATGGCACAGTTCACTTGTGTTTCCTGAATTCTAGAGGGCGTGGATTTTTGTTCCCTGTTCCTTACTGCATTCCCGTCACCTAGAACGATTCTAGGTACATGTTAAGGGCTTCGGAATGCTCACTGAACAAATTAGTAGATGAATGAGCCTCAAAACGGGCAGACTAGGGTATTGAATTAAGGTGTGACCTTTATGTTCTACTGATTTAAAGTAAAATTTAGGAAGCAAATGTAAATCTCTTGAGAATGCGCGAGGTGACAGAAAAACAATACTCACAGAGAAATGCATACGTAAAGGAAAACTGGGTACAACTATGTACCAGAAAAAAAGATCGTAAAAGGAGGAAGGGGTGAGCTTTAGGCATTTTTGTTTTCCATTTTCAATATATTTTGTTTCATTAAAGCAAGGTGAAGAGAAAGGAAAGTAGGGGAGAGGTAAGAACTTCAGTCAGGGAACTTCTGGCCCCCTTACTTGGAACGCCATGAGCCCCTCTGCTCCTTGTCTGAATCCTCGTCATCTTTGTCTAAAATGAAGATAAAACATTTTAGCCAAGAGCTGAGGAAGGCTCAGTTTTCCTCCTATTTCCAGAAACATGTGCTTTGCAGGATTGAAAGTTAATACATTGAGTTTTGTCTAACTACACTGCTTTGCTCACATTCCCCATCTTTGTAGACTCCTGGATTTCCTTTTCCTCCTCTCCAGGCTCATCTGTCTTGTTGCTGTACTTTTATTGAGGGGAGGAGAAGGCTTCCCTGTTCTTTTTTTCATTTGTCAATTAATTTATTTAATTTTTGAAACGGATCAATAGAAACATGATGATTGTCGCGTGACGTTAGGAGTAGCTGTACACTGTGCAACGTTGAAGTCAGGGTGGACAGGTCTTCCTCCTCCAACATTTATCATTTGTGGCAAAAGCATTCAAAATGCTTTCTTTCAGCTTTTGGAAATATGCAGCCCATAATCACTGTGGTGACCCCGTGGTGCAGCACACACCAGAAAGTCTGGCTCACGTCGGTCCCCACTAGCGCCCCCTGCTCTCCCTCCCCCTGCTCTACCTCCTCACCCCCAGTAACCACCATAGTCCTCTCCGCCACCACTTGTTTTCAAAGCCTTCGTTTGTCCTGTACTCATGCCTCTCTCCTCCTACTCCCCAGTTTGTGCGTGGGCACTTCCCTGAACAAATAAAGCTATGGTGTGGAGAGAATTCAAGGCCAGCAAGATCCAGAACAGCAAAGGCCTTCCTAACAACCATCCTCCTTTCCTGCCTCCTCTGAGCATCTGGAGCTGCATGCTGGGGAACCTGTGCTGCCTACCACTGTCCACAGTGCCCAGAGGGCTCCTCCTTCCCTCCTCCTGATTCATGACAGAGACCATCATAGCCCTCATTCCTCACAGTGCAAAGAATTTATTGTCTTCCACTAGTGCAAGAATATAGGGTGTCCTTTTGTCCTAATTGACAGCTTTTTAACTCCCAGAATCATAGGATGTTAGAACTGAAAGGAGTCTTAAAAGCCACCTAGTGAAATCTCCATTATAAAGCCCAAACAATAAAGTATTTTGCTATCAATAAGTACTATAAACTCAGCCATTGTGTACCACCATAGGAAAGTTACTTTGGGCTATTCGCTTGGGTTTTGAAACAGTTTTCAGTTATCTTTTTTTTCACATCTATTATAAAATCTATGAATCATTGTAGAGAAGGCTGTGGGCTCAGAAGGCAACCAGGGCCAATGGAAAACCCATTTCAGGCTGACAAGGGCACTGATGCAAAAAAGAAAAAGATCAGTTACTCAAGCAAGAGCAAGAAGAAATTAGGCTAAAATTATGACAAAAGAATTGCACATCAATAGCAACATCCTTCACCACTAAGACCGGTAGATAACGGAAGCGTTGCCAAGGAAGCCGGGAGAATGATGCTCCCCAAGTTAGCAACGTATCTGGTCTGAGTCAATTGTGATTGGATTAGGGTTTTCCTGATGGAATAAAATAGAATAAATATGTTAAATGATTCCTCTTCCATGCATCTGGAAAAGGATAAATTTCCATTTCATTGGAAAACGTAAAGTGACTATAGAGAAAAAGCCCCTTATCTACCTTTAAAAAGGCAAAAGATTTATATGATCTTAGAGAAACCCCAATGTTCCTCACCCAACTTAGAATCACTAGCAGCCACCATAATGCCACCTGGGGATTAGAACTGTCTTCATGGTCCATTGTGCCAGAACAGCTGATTTTTTTTTAATGATAATTTTTATAATTGTCTTTTTCTCCCTTTCAGGCTTGTAAATTTTATAGTTCCCAATGGTACGTGGTAAACTACAAATATGAACAATATTCTGGAGACATTCGACAGCTACCCCGGTAAGAACCTGTGATAAGGACTGTGGGAAATTTCAGCAGGGGTGACATCTTCTGGTTTTACCTCTTTAACAATTTGCTTGGTCCACTGCAAACAGATTGCAGGGGAAGCCACAGAAGCAAGAGACAGAGGCTCATTATTTTGGAGTTGCCTTACTATGAAGAGCAAAGCAGTGTTCCTCCGAAACATCGAATCTTTTTTCCCAACACTGGACATTGACTTCTACCAAATTTCTAGATGTTCTTCTAGACTCAGTCATTCCAGTTGGGTAATTCTGGGAACTTCCTGTTGGGAAAGTCCTGCCACACTCTGGGCCCTCCTAAGTAATTATGACATTCAAAACCTCTGAGTATTAGTCACATGCTTTATGTAGATACCATTGAAAAGCAAAGCATTTTTTTACCATCCAGACTTCCTCTTTCTGAGAATAGTTCTGAGAAGTGGTTACAACTTGGAAATCATGTCCAACCAATTGGAAGACTGTGCATCAAGTGAGGAGAGGTATCATAGCAGCATTGAGCTCCCTCTCCAAAAAAAATGTCTTTCCAAGGTCACTTCAGTGACTTTGTTCCCAAACACCATTTATACTTTCTTACATCCATGATGTAATAAAAAAGATAAAGTAAAATAATGTACATTTCCAGGAGTCTTCCTCTACTGAAATCACAGAGGAAGTTTGTCCACTAGCGGCAGGTACAGGCCCTCATTGTCGAACTGGGATTCTCATAGAGCATGCAGATTCTTCTCGTGAGAACAAATATTCTCGAGAATTTCCCTTACTTTAGCTGAAGGAAGTGGAAATTGATACCAAGAAGGGGAAGAGTAAGGCTGCCACAATTTAGAAACATGAATTAACTGTATATATTCAAAATGAAAATAAGAAGTTCCAGAAGACAATCCTGTAGCATGCACCCAAGAATAATGAAGACTGTAACATTGAACAGAAGAATTCTATTTTTACAGGGTTTTGCCAAGCTAAGCACTCCCTCCTAAAGACTGCATATTTAGGTCAGTGGTGGAAACAGATTAATTTACTTGGGCCTTCTGAGGCTAGTAGAGGTAAATCATTTTCATACCTCCTGGATTAGAATTTCCATATGTCTGCTACTAATTTAAACTGATCACTTCTTTTTATGGGTTGCTGAGGCTGCAAAATACCAATGTGCAATCATAAAAAAGTGAAAAAAGAGGTGGATATATTTTAAATTTAAAAATGCATTTTTTGTCTTTTAAGAACCCTGCTTCTTTAAAAATAAATTGTTCATAAGAAGAAACTAGAAAGATACAGTATTTCTAGCTAAAAAGCAAAATATAAACCATAAAAGGTAAAATATAAACATAAATAAATATCAACACTGAACTTGGAGTTCCCAGGTGATCAGAGCAACATAAAAAGCTTATACCACTGACTTCAT
The DNA here is from genome assembly GCF_001458135.2 of Marmota marmota marmota. Taxonomy (NCBI): domain Eukaryota; kingdom Metazoa; phylum Chordata; class Mammalia; order Rodentia; family Sciuridae; genus Marmota; species Marmota marmota. The sequence continues at coordinate 41,168,949 of NW_026000005.1, read as the reverse complement.
TTATCCCCTAGGTAAAGTACAGAGATCTGTGACACATGAAATATTTTTTAACCATAGTAGATTTGATATAGAAAAGGAAACTTCCTAAACTTATATTTTTTGACTAAAGATCAAATAAGGTATGGCCAGCCTAGCTGGGCTGAGTTAGGACAGAATAATTTTGTAAAGGACAAAAGAATGTTTCTTGAGTGTCTACAGTGAGTGAGTTAGAATATGCTAGATGCCATAAGTATGTTATCTCATTTAATAACCATCGGTTAGAAACTCTTCCACATTTTATAGAGGAAACTTGGGCACCGAGAGGTGCCACCATTCTTATAGAGGTGATGAAGGAAATTTAAGTGAAAAACTGATAAATGAGACTGACAATAAATCATAACTCAGTTGGAATCAAACTCTGAGGGTAAGATCCCGACTGGCCCTTACCCAAGATCCCAAAGGCTCTGAGAAATCACAGAATGCTCCTTGGGACTCGGGGAATTTAAAGTCAAGAGCCTGAAGTGCTGACTTTCCCACGATCTTTAAAAGACAAGGTAGTCTTGCACAGTAGCCCCCAGGACTGATGTGAGAGTGATGGCTGGTTTTCTTTAAAGACAGAGAAGGTGCGCCCTGGGAACCATTGGGACCAAGACTAAGAACAGCCCTAGTAGCCCTCAAACCTCAGAGGTAGTGGAAACACTGCCCACCATCAGGGCCCAGGGCCGTGCCCTGCGCAGCTGAGCTCACCTCCTCCCACTGTCCTTCCTCCCCATGCCCAGTCTCGCTGCCTTCCACTCCTGGGTGCTCTGAGCTTGTCCTCCTCAGCACCTTCACTCTTATGCTTCCCTCTGAGGGAATGATGTTTCCCTAAAGCAGCTCAAACTGGCTGCTTCTCATGCTCAACCTAAAGGACACCTCCCTAGAGAGGCCTCCCGTGCCCACCTTTACTAATCTTGATCTCTGCCTCTCCCACCCAATCACTCTCTTCTCTCCGATTCTTTTTATTTTTCATCATTTATTTTAAGTTGCCAGATAGCATCGTGCATTTTTACATGTGCGGCAAGACGTTCTGAAGTCCACAGACACTGGACTGGTCAAATCTAGCTAATTAAAAAATCCTCCTAGTTGTCATCATTTTTGCAGTGAGAGCACTTCACGTGACTCCTTCTGAAGTTTGTAAGAATGGGGTGTTGGTCATTAACGTTGGTCACCCTGCTGTGCAATGCATCTCTTGAAACCCTTTGATTTTTCCAACAACCATTTTCACTCAGGCAACTTGTGCTGACTTATGCCCAATTTATTCTGGACTCCCTCCTCCCCTAGAACGGGAGCTTCTTCAGTTTAGGGGCTTGTTTTCTCATATGTGGCTGGCATTCTTGTGGTTCTTCTAGTTATCAGGTATGAACTGGATTCAGGAAACTTAGAATTGGGAACAGCTGGCACTGGAAGGACATGCCCACATCAACCCTAACTTGAACTCACTGATACACACACACACACACACACACACACATATATGTATATATATATATTTTTTTTAATTGAGAAATGAAGTCAGCATGGACACAAAGACGACTGCATTTGGTTGTTTTGCTATTGACCTCATTCCTGTTATCTCATATCTTCTGAGTTATTTTTGAACAGTTAAAGTGGACCTAAGGGGAATGCTTAAAGGAAATTTTATTTTATAAAAGAGTGTAGAGATGTAAATTGTAACATAGCATAATAGAGACTATCTAAGTAATAAATGTAACATTTGGGAAATTGTTGAAAAAAACTTTTTAACATTTTCTGCATGAAAGTTTTGATTATTAGTAGTATAAAAAGGAGAGAGTCTGTTCAAAAGGTATCATTTTGGGTTACTCTTTATATGGTTCCATCAACACTTTAAAAGTGTCATGCAAATTTTCGAACATAGGAAAAGACTTGTGTGCCAAGAAGAACAAGTCATCGGGGAGGATTTATGAATGTGCAGTTTATTGGGGGGGGGGTCAAGTAAAATTCACATACAAGGAAATATGCAAATTTTGAGTGAACCATTGGATAGTCCTTTTGAGGAAGAGTTCACCAGCAACTCACACCTCCTTTGAGACACAGAGTACCATCACCCCCCAGGTGATGGTAATCTGATTTCCTGCTCAGTGCTCACCGCTACCCTAGAGAGACAACCATTACCAAGAGCATCATAACAGTAGAATCATGCTATGTATATTCTTGTGCTTCTGGTTTCTTTCACACGGCACAGTGCTTTCGAGTGATGTCCCTGTTGTCACATGTATCCATAGCTCCTTTTCCATTTTGAGTAACTCTCTTCCCAAGGGTCTACTATAATTTGTTTAGCCATTCTCTGTTGATGGGTTCCTTAGTGTTTTGTCCTGTATTATTCACAGTTTTGATGCATAGGATTTTGTGATTCTTTGGCCACATGTTTTAGACTATCTCCGTTGTCATTGTCATTTCTCACCTGGGAGATCTGTGAAAACCCCTCAAGATTACTGAGCCTTATGCATTGATGATCACAAAAACCTTATGTTGTCCCCTTGTCCTTCACAAGTTTGAAAAACTGTTCCTTCTCTTGCTTGTTTGTACAGTGAGTCCTGGAAATCATCCCTAATGAGAAAGTGAACAATACTGCAGTCCACAGGTGTCAAGAACAAACACCCACAAAATCATTCCTCTGTGAGAAAGAGGAGGAAGGACCTGCCATGCTGGCACTAGAGGACAGGATAAGGAGTTCAGAAATGAACAGCTTTGTGTTGTGCCTAAGGCAGACGGAGGGCAAATGATGATGAGCACAGAGCCAGGGTTGACATCCCACGTTCAAGTTTGGCTCTGCCTCTGCCTCCTCAGTTTTCCCTCCTCATCCCTTTGCCGTGCACTTGGGATGTGTCCTCAGTCCTCCCTTTAAGGCTGGGCCAGCATGTTCAGATGCTGGAACACTGTTCATCTTCTGCAGAAGAAATGCTTCAAGCCACCTTGAAATCAGCTGTTTGAACCTGCCCTGAACCTGGGGTGACATGTCATCTCTCACAGGAGAGGGAGAGGAGGAAAGGTTGTATTTAAGGGCTTTGTCAATCAAATGAAGAGGTAAAAGGAGCTGTTTTTCTCTCAAGGAGTGTCAGATGATATTAAAGAGAAAGGGACTATTTTTTGATGAGTGGGAAGAATTTTCATCTTTCAGAAATAATACTGTGGAACCTCTACTTTCTTGGCCTTCTCATAAAGTTGAGCCTGATCAAAAGGGGTGGACCATGTTAACGCTACATAAGTACCCAGGTCCCTTGGGGGGCGGGGAGTCTTCATTTGTGATTAACATTCTTATTAAAGATGGTTCAAACTCACCTTTTCTAAAAGCAAGAATGATTTCAGAGATAAACCTCCTAAACCCATCTCTTCCACTGTGTGTTTTATATAAATTATTGTTACAGTCTTTATTTTTATCCTATAAAATGGTAAGATTAATCAAGACTATAGAACCTAGCATCATTACAAATGTCTGATTGCACACACAAAAAAGCAATAGACCATTTAATGAACATTTAGACTTCAGTATATATTTTGGAACATCTTTGGACTTGTAAATAAGTCATGGTTGAGGAAGATCATATTATGCATTAATGTCTTTGAAATGTCCATCCATGTCTTATATATCTATTAAAAATATTTATTGAATATATACTATATGCTAGACCTTGAAGTGGAGCTGACCATGAGATGCACATTTCCCACCACTTTTCTATCAAGCCTCTGACTGTTAAATAAAACTTTTACCATTAGTAACTACTTTTCTGAAGGTCTTGAGGTTTTGTTCAGATCACAGCTAAAACAAAAACAGGGTGGAAATTGGAAATAGGACTGATGCATTACTCCCTACACTAACCCTAACACTCAGTCTCAAGTACTATTATCCTCAGAACAGCTTTACTGTTCTTATTGTTTGAGTCGCCAGTAAATCTCATTAAAATGATTTTATCAGGTAAAATCACAATAGTAAAATAGTTTTAAAATACCATGAACATGTCAGAGGTACATCTTTAGATTTTGATCACCAAAAATACATTCCTCAGCTATAATAAACATCACCAAGATGACTGCCACAAGAGAGTGTGAAATTATACCATTTTTATATCATTTTGCTTCTATTCTTCTTGCTCACCTTGCCCTTTAATTGAATCAACCAGCAAATGGGTTCTGAGCATCCAAAGCAGTAGGAAAGGACAGCTGAGTAAGATGCGGGTGGGTGTTCACTAGAGTTCCTGCCTTTAAGAAAGGCATAATCCAGTGAAGGCTTAGAACAGGGCACAGCTAACAGGAGCAGGTGTGCATTGTTGAGAGACTAATGCTCAGAGTCCACAGGAAGAGAGCCCCAATTCGAAGAGTCCAGGATGACTTAATGGAAATGATCTTTTGCCAGGTTACAATGACAATTGTCATTGTATTCAGGCTTAAAAATGAATGAAATCCTGGCCCATGCTATGACATGGATGAGCCTTGAAGACCTTATGTTAAGTGAATAAACCAGACACAGAAAGAGAAATACCTGATTCCACTCATATGAGGCTTAGAATAATCAAGCGCATGGCAGAGAAGGTCGGATAGTGGCAGTAAGCAGGGGTGTGGAGAGGGGAAGAGGTGGAGAATTATTTTTAATGGGCACAGAATTTCAGAATAGGAGGATGGAAAGACCTGGAGCTGGAGACGGTGATGGCTGCACCCCAATATGAATCTGCCTCAACATGGTTAAACAATAATTCTTGTGTATATTTCACCACAATGTTCAAAAACCCTCTTAACAGGAATGGAGTGTGGTTCTGATTTCAGACTTTGCCTAGTTGAGCACCCAGACAATGTTATTTTTGTGTCATCTCTTCCACTGTTGAAAACTAGGAATCGACATTTTTGTGTGCCCAGGAGGGTGAGGGAATATTTTAAATCCATTAGTAGCACCCTACATGAACACACAGTAGGGAAAATTTATGCATACTTACATATAAGTATGGTCATTTTCCTTCCTCTTTGGAATATCGTCAGCATAGGAAATGTGTGTGATGGGAATACCAATTTGCCTCTGATCTTTTTTTTTTCCTCAATAGTCAGATTCAGAGATTATTTCTGCACAATGTAAATCATCTGAGAGAAAACAAAAACATTCCATGGAATTTCTACATATAGAAGTTTTTGCAATAGAGGTGCTAAAGAGCATAGTAGCACACACCTGTAATCCCAGCAGCTCTGCAGGCTGAGGCAGGAGGATCTCGAGTTCAAAGCCAGCCTCAGCAACTTAGCAAAGCCCTAAGCAACTCAGCAAGACCCTGTCTCTAAATAAAATATTCAAAAGTGCTGGGGATGTGGCTGAGTGGTTAAGGCCCCTGGGTTCAATCTCTGTTACCAAAAAAAAAAAAAAAGCTGGATATCAGGAGTGTGTGAGCATTGGAAGGGATTTTCTTGTTTCCATCCAGCCCTTTCTTGTGAGATGGCGTCAAGCCAATGAAAGCCTATCATTCTGACCTACTTACAGAACCAGCTGTGCCCTCGTGCTCCTCTGGGCAGATAACGATGCCATGGCCGAGGAGGCATTTCTCAGCTGCCCTGGGAATGCACAAAGGAAGCACAGCTGCCACTCGGTCCCTTCCAGTGGCCTTCTGAGGAGCCCTCGGGTAGAGAAGCTGCACAGCCCAGTGACATGGCACAGGCTGCTTCTCAGGATCAGGGTTCCTCAGAGCTGAGGCTCTTCAGGTGACCTCCCTGTAGCCTCAATCATGCCACACAGAGGTGAGGCAGGAAAGGTAATGGAAATGTCACTGCTAAGACTTCAGAAGGTGGAGGTAGGAAACTTCCAAACCTTTAATGGCATCTTGTTTGCTTTCTTTTAATTCATCTTTTAATACATCTGTGTGAATACTTAACTCCATTGCTTAAATTGTTTATTTACTGGAGGTAAGATATAATGGCATGGGCAAGGTTAATACTTCTAAAGGAAATGGGACCCCCACAGTTTTCAAGATTACAAATCTTAAAAATTTCTAAGAGTGCTAGCATAGTTGTTACCTTGGGAACAGCTGAAAATGAGAGCCATGTCCTAAATGACAAATCAGAACCCTTTTTTCTTTCTTTCTTTCTTTTTTTTTTTTTTAACATATCAGAGCAGAATACAAACCAGAGAAACTTCCTTCACATTCCTTTGAGGTTGACCATGAAGATGCTGATAAGGATGAAGTAAGTGAGTTGTTGAAAGTGAAATGTTTAAACATGAGGGCGATTAGTTCCTGTCTTGCATTGGAGATTTCACCTTCTGGCCAGTTTTTCATGAGCAGCGGTAGCTGATTGTGTTGGGGCTTTTAGTCAGAATGAATCATGTTTGTTTTGACATTGAACATGATTTTGCAGATGAGTCAAAGACAGGAAAAGGAGGCCGGTTTTTAAGTGCCGCGTCTGAGCCCTGGATGCACAGTGCCATGCTAATGATACCTTTCTGCAGGATACCACTTCCCACTCCTCCTCCAAGGGCGGTGGGGGAGCCGGAGGATCAGGAGTTTTCAAGTCTGGCTGGCTCTACAAGGGAAATTTTAACAGCACCGTGAACAATACCGTTACTGTGCGGGTAAGGGGACACCAAGACTCATTTTCATTTCTGTCACCTTTCTTGATCCTCCCTCCTTGGGTCACAGCACAGAGGAGAGCCATTTGCATTGAATTTATGTTTCATATCATATTTTATTTATGAGGAAGTAGGATACTCTTCTCTAGAACAACGCCTTTCTGAAGGAATTACAATATTTCTAACCTCCATGAGTAACAGCTCACTGCGATTTAACTTCTTCTGTCTTTTATTTAGTCATTCAAAAAGCGCTACTTCCAGCTGACTCAGTTGCCCGATAATTCCTACATTATGAACTTTTACAAAGATGAAAAAATATCCAAAGAACCCAAAGGCTGCATCTTTCTGGATTCCTGTACAGGTGTGGTACAGGTGAGTGGAAATCCCTTTCCCCCCTTGGGGGTTATTTTCATGGCAAAATGCATTCAGCAAATATTTTTTAATTATGTGATGTGAACCCAGAAGTGTTCTAGACTCTAGGCCTTCAGTGAAAACCAAAGTGGCCTACATCTCTACTTCCACAAAACTTATTTCAAAGAAAAACAGGAAATAAGCAAATAAATAAATAAATAGGATGAAGTGAGCTGGTAAGTTTTTCGATAAAAGAAAGAAACAAGGTCACAGAGGAGAGAGAGGAATGTTAGTGCTCAAGACATTAAGAAAAGCATTTTGGAAGAGGCACCATATGGTTCATGGACTAAAAAATGAGCAGGGACAGCAGGTGCAAAGGTCCTGAGGAGGAGCAAGCTGATATAAGCTGAGCTATGTATTCAAGGAAAAGAGGAGAATGGCCACCTGCATAGATGGCTTCTGTGGGGAGAACCACGGAGCCAAGGAAATTCAGTAAGATAATAAGCAAATCACAGCTCACAGCATACACTTCATAATTGTCATCTTGAGGTAACCATGTAAATTCACAGTGTGTGCACACACCCTCTTTCCTCTGTGAGGAGGTCTCCTCCAAAAGCAAGAATTACATTGATTCCCGAGGTTTTAATTTCAGAAACAGCTAGTTCTCTTAACAGGTACTGCTGTTCTGCAAGTTCTTGACCTTCAAATTATTGTTCTTAGTATTAAATTTGGCATGAAGCACTATGGCAAAGGGAAACAGAGTAATTCCAGAGACCTCTCCTTTTTCATGGACATTGGAGGTCTGTGCATTCAAAACATTTATTCTCTGCTCAGATGCATTGTCTTACCTTATTTCTTCTTAGGTAAAAATGGAAGCACTCGAGTGTTTTAGCAATCTCCCCTCAAATTTCCCAATAAAGCTCTGGCTGCTTGAGGTGAGAAATTTTGTTTCTGGTCACAGGCCACTAGAGCTGTGCTTTCTGTTATCAGCAAGCCACAGGCACTCACTGGTTACCTTGTAGCTGAGATTACATCTTGGACAACTACTGGGGTCACTTAGATATATGGATGCAAAATGGAGCTCTTTCCAGCCTCTTAGTCCTGGCCTGTTTCTGACAGTGAAAATCTGGAATTCCTCCAGAAATTAATAAGGCTGAACTTTAAAAGGAAAGAATTAATTAAGTGTAGCTGAGCATTCCACTGGAAGTGAAAGCTAATTGCATTTTAACACAGATGCCAGCTTTTCCATATGGAATGGGCTATAAGGATCTTAATGGAGGGCGGAGATAGTTGTCTATTGTTGGGTATAAAAGAGGCTCTTTGGTCTTAGCAATATGAAATAATTCTTTAGCAATAGTTTAGAGATCAATAACTACCTGTTGCAGACATGGAGCTGAAAATTTTACATATGTTCTTTTCCACTTGTACTTCAAAGCTTGCTCTGTCAAATGACTCATCATTTTTTTTAAGTTTGCAGAGACACAGTGGTTATGCAGTGTCTTTCTTCAAAGACTATAACTGGACTGAGGGTATAGTTCAGTGGTAGAGTCCTTGCCTACTCTGTGTGAGGCACTGGGTTCCATCCTATTTTTATTTATAAAAAAATAATTTAATTAACTGAGGTATTGTGTCCAACTACAAGTAAAAAAATTAAAAATATAAAAAAAGTAAATTGAAAAAGAAAGAATCATAGACTATGTCAGACATACACCTTAGAACTCTGGTCTGACTTTCTGCTCCAAGAAACTTTAAGTCAGACTGTGTTTCAGTATCAGCTTAACCTGTTATGTCCCACCTATGTCCTACAGATAGGATACCTATAAAATCCTAAAATTAAGATTTTTATAGATATCATGCATAGAAGGATGGTACAGGATGGGTTTAAGCATCACCTTAGAAAGAGTCTTGTGGGGGGAAACCCAAGCTTGGGATTGGTGCAGGTCAGTATTCAAATTCTAGTTTTTACTTCCTGAAGGCTTTGAATAACTGACTTAGCCTCTTTGATCTCAAGATTTCTTGCCCATGAAACTAAAATAAATGTACTAACCTGGGAGACATTGTGTCTTCAGCCTTTCTCCTCTAATTTTCTTTTAATTACAAAGTTCACAACCTTAAGAGATGGACACTTTGTATGGTAAAGCCACACAAATCTTGATTTACCTTCCTGAAACTTCTACCTAAGTGTATTAACAAATCCATTTCTCTTTTTGTTCCTTCATTCTTTCTCTCATTCCACAGCTTGTTTAGTGCCTGTGATGTGTTCAGAACCCTGTTTAGGTGTGGGGGATTCAGTTTTCTTTCAGAGTCAGAGAAGGACAGAGCCACCTGCTCTCTACTATTCCCTGTCACAAGAGCTATATATAATAGAGGTGTGAATGACAGCGCTCAGGGAGCAGTTTGGCAGCACAGATCAGGTGAACTCTTTTAGGGAGGTTGCATCTCTGCACAGAAAGGCTAAGCCTGTCTGTAGACTTTTCACACGTGTCTTTGAAGATTTCAACTCTGTGTCCCTGCACTTTCGAGCCCCTTGATGAAGAACCTTCAACCAGTCCCCCTTACACCTTTTATGCCAGTAGGGACTTCCAGGTTCTTGAGATCACGTGGGGAGACAGACGTCTGTGCTACTTACTGGTCACCAGAGATGTGGGTCCCAGTTCCTGCCTCTTTAATTACAGCCCTTTCTGGCTTGCAAATGTGTTCATCTGGAAAGATTTCAAGTGAGATAGTACAAAGTTTAACCATTACTCTTTCAAGTTCTCAGGCACAAAATGTGCTTGAAGATGAATCACATACACACAAAAGCAGAGAACAAATGAATAACTAGAATGAGTCAGACCTATTTGGTTAAGAAACATTGCCAGTTTCCCTTGAATAAAACAAACAAAAAAGAAGAAGAACAAAGAATTCACCTCAGACAGCATAAGTATGTATCCACATACGTACATTTACCCTACATAAGCCATGAGGCTAAAGGAACATTGCAAAGATGCCCTCGTGTGCAGTTTTAAGCCATGAGTGTTTAACACAGGATTCACATCAGGAAATATATATTGGGAAACTTGTTATATGCAAAGCATTGTGAAAGACACAAAGTCTGAAAACAGATGTGATTCCTGTCTTCAAAGAGCTTCCAGTCTATGGAAGGGTACACAGAAAAATGAAACAAAACAGAAGTGGCATATGCAAATAAGACATGAGTGACATAACTCAGATAATAAGTCCCAATAGCCTATGTAAGAATGAAATTAAATGTATCACTGCATGATGCTATACTGTTACGCTCCACATGGATTACTTACATTTAATTCTATTTCTACATATCAATTTACTGACACTCCATTATACTATAAGTTCAATAAGAGAAAGCACTTTTTAAACTTTTTTCAGTGCTGTGTGACTGGCACAGAAAAGGCTCTCAATAATTTTTTGTTGTCTAAGTGGACAAATAAAGCTACAGAGAATAGAAAGGATAACATGGAAGGGAGCCACCAATACCAGTAACCTGGATTTGATGTTGTGATGTTTCTTTTAAAAACTCCTCTATTGTTCCTGAAAAATTCTGTAGAAAGTGCTAGAAACATAATTGGCACAATGGAATATGTTGTTTCGATGACTTCGCTCTTTGCCATTCAGTCTTCCGTCAGCTTTAGTGGTTTTCTTGGAGATGCAGGACTCTCCATGTGAACACTGCGGAAGCAAACTCGCATGCCTCGATTTATTAAGCACATTGTGTAGCAGCAGGGCATGCTCACAGCTTCTTTTTATTTATGAAATCATGTAGGGGGAGGGCAGTGAGCTTGACTGGACACAGTAGCTGCATTGGCTACTTTGGCTACTTTGCACTGGACACCGATTTAAGGGAAATAAAGTAAAATTGGGGGATCAAGAGGAAGACCATGATTACTTCTTGATTACATTACCATTTCAATGACTTATCAATTACACTCTAAGGTTATTAAAACATCCCACTAACTTTTGATCTTTGTCCGTCCTTTTTTTGCTATTTCATGTACTATTACCTTTGAGATTACAGCTTGAGATAGAAACCCAGCCATCTTAAGTGTTCCCAGCATAAGCTTCTATATACTGCAAGTACTTCTATTTCTCTCAAAAAAGATAATTTACATTTTGAGAACTTGCCAACAGAATGCCTTTTGCGCTTATAAGTGTCCTTTTTTGAGAAGTAGGAACTTGTTATACTTCACTCAGGTTTTTAAAAGATAATATTATAATATTGAAGTCGGTAACCATACTCAATTCATTTGAAGTACAGAATGCAATTTAGAAAATCAACTTTTATTTATATTTTGAAGTATTTTATTTCTGAAAATTCCATTAGGTTTGGCCTTTGTGTTTGGAAGAAAGTTGCAACTTGATCCACTTTTTCTGACCTAGCATGACATTTACTGGGCTCTGTGTCTCCCTCCCATATTATTTGCAGCATCAGAGTTATCAAGCAGATTTTCTTTATATAGGTTTGTTTTTAAGACAACAGTAAGATTTGCTTGCATGTCACCATACTCAGGCACTTAACAATATCCTAGCAAAAGTTATGTCTCAAATTCTGACCATCTCTCCTTCTTTTCAGAGAATCTACTTCTTTTCCTATTGTTCAAGGCCTCTACCATGGCCATGGTAGGAAACCTCTCTCACCTTCTCTCCAGCCATGTGGTCTTTGCCTTAGGCCCTCTGTGTCAGTGAAGGTCAAGGTAGTTTCTCCTTCATCAGAATTTCCCAGAAAGACATGTGAGGGCATATGGAGAGAGCCTACCCCACTCTCCCTGGGGAGGGCATGACATCTAGGAATTTCACTCAAACGTGCTGTCTAGCTATGTGCTTTGTACACCAAGTTTGAGGTCATTATCTTTCTGACTGCATCCCTCTATTTCCATTACAGCCAGTAAGATCTTCTCAAAATTCAACTCTTGCCAGAATCATCCTATTCCATGTTCTCACAGATCCTAGTATCTCCTCATCAAAGCATTTATACAAAATCTAAATACACCTATTCTCCAGTTTTATATTGGTGTGATTAGTTGGTTAATGCCTGTCTCCCCTATTCTACAAGGGCAGAGACCACATTTGTTTTTGCCCAGCACAAAATGTAAACAAAAAGCATCTCTTTTATGAATGAACATCACTGCGATAAACACTGAAGCTAAAAAGTTAGCTTCTTCTCATATGAGACTTGTGAATTATTAAAGAGCCGGACCTGTGATTGAATCATCACAAAGCAAGACATGTATAACACTTGACAATAATACAAAGGTATGGACAGGAGCAAATAGCTTGTCCTTGGAAGAATATACAAAGTGACATTTAAACAGGGACATTCCACAGTGAGAAGCATAGTTAGTTTTTTCACTTAGTCTTCTTTCTCCTTCAATTCTTGAATTGTACTTTTGGTCAGGACTTAGATGTTGCTCTGTTGTGCATTCTCTTGAACTTAGATCAACAGAGACCACAGGTCACAGCCACCTCTTTGATGTGTGGTGGTGCCAGGGCAGTAGCAAGGAAGAGCAGCATAGACTGGGCATCTTCTGCGAGCCTGGCTCTGGGCAGCTCAGGTGGTGGATTCAGAGCACTGGTCCTGAAGTGGTTTTCCCTTCTCTGCCGCTTGCTGCTGCTACAAACTCAAGCATGTTTTCACTAATCCCCCCAAACTCAACTTCATCACATGTTAAATAGAATCGTATAATTCTGCTTACAGGATTATTGTGAACTTAGTGGGAAAAGTTTACACTTTGAATTCACGTTTCTAATCTTATGGCAGAAATATATAAAACTACAAGAGAAGAATTGGTCTTGCCCCCAACCCCTACTCTCAGTGCCCTTTTCTGGTATTTAAATAGCCGGCTCCTTCTTTTACAGATTTTGACTTAGACATCACCTTTGTAAAGCCCTGCCTTCACCACTCTTTCTAAAGTAGCTGCTCATCATATCATTCCATTCTAATGCAATGCAGTTTTGTTTTTCAGTTGTCTGGCCAGTTCATTATCCATTCACTCACCATGTCCCCACTAGAATTTTAGTTCCTAAGAATAGGAACTTTTTTTTCATTCATAAAATATGACTTGTTTTGAACCCCACTCCTAAACCCTTGTATGTATTCACACCGTCACAAGATACAGTGGTAAACGAAACTGACAAAGCCCTTGTGGAGGTAGCTTTGAAGAAAAAAGAAAATTGAAACAAAGCAAATTGAAAATTGAAAAAGCATATAATTTGGAATTAATGTAAGTGTTCTGGAGGACAATAACCTTTGTCCCTTTGTCTGAAACTGGGGAATTGAGGATGGTTTTTAGTTTAGGTTTGAAGAGTGGATTGAAGTCATGTTAAGTACATGAGGGAAACACCACGCTCTCTGTGTTTAGGGGAATTTTCAGGGAGGGGGAACATTTTCAGATCCTGTGGCTAAACCAAGAATGTATCAGGAGCACATTCCAGGAACTAGACCAAGGCTTTCTGGATTAGTCACAAAAAGCCAAGTAGAGATGTCAAGTTACAAAGATTCTGGGGACTGATGGCCAAGCCAGAGCCAGGGGTAGAACTGAGCTGCCATTGCCTTTGGAAGCCCTTCAAAGCCACTGGACTGAGATAGGCGGAGTCTAAGGCAGAGCCAGGAGTACCATTAGAAGCCATGAAGAGAAGGAAGAGCCCGCAGCACAGAGTGGACAGTGGCGACTGATGAGGTGGGAAGAGTGTGACCATGGAGGCCAGGGGCAGTGAACTTCAAGGAGGAGGAGCTAGCCGCCCTGCCAATTCTGTTTAAAGTCATGGAAGACAGAAAGAAAGAAATGTCCCTTAGATTTGTATGGCAGCAAAGAGCTTGTCAGTGACTTGGCAGGTGTGATGAGGTCAGACACCCAGCTGTGGTGAGTTGCAGACAGAACCCATGCTGAGCAGGACTGCAGAAGCTCAGGGCAGTTCTTCAAAGGCTGGAACACAGTCACACTCGTGCCTGAAGACGAAATGTTTGGGTGCACATACTCAACTCAACAACAAAATGTGAATGAAATGTTTCTTAGTACAAATATATGTGAAAGAAACCAAAGTAAGTTGGGACTCTGAAATTCTGTCCCATCTTGAAGGTTTTTCTCTATGTTGGCCACCTTACAGAAAGACTTGGAAATCCCAACCCCACAGAAAATGCCTCTCACTCTCTAAGACTTCTCAATGGGCCTTTCTTTCTTTGTGTACCACAGAATAACCGACTAAGAAAATATGCCTTTGAACTGAAAATGAACGATCTGACCTATTTTGTGCTGGCCGCTGAAACTGAGTTGGACATGGACGAGTGGATTCACACCCTCAACCGCATCCTGCAGATCAGCCCCGAGGGGCCCCTGCAGGGAAGGAGGAGCACAGAGCTCACCGACCTGGACCTAGGTGAGAGCTCAGGAAACCATCTTCCTTCCTCTGACCTGTGATTTCAGTTCTTTTAAAGCTGGGGCAGTGGTGGTAGCCGTCAGTTCTAACCCATACATCCCTGAGCTATTTGCTCTAAGAAGTCACCTGATTCTTATGGTCACCTCTTATAGGGATGATTTTGAGTTGACTGGCAATGATTTGAGGCTGTCATCCTGAAAATAATGTTGGGAGTCATTTGTCAGCAGCATCAAAAATGTACCCATGTCTGATGGAAGGTTATCTTATAGGAGGTCATTTATGTGTTTTGACCCTTCATTCCATTGAATTAGTAGACCTTATTCTTTGAAAGGACAAATATGTATTACTCCCTCTTAGTTAAAATGTATTTTCATCTATGGTTTTTTGACCATATTGAGATCAGCTTTTATGTGAAAGTTTCAGTGCTATGTGTGGTAATAAGAAATCTATATGATAAAAAAAAATATTCTTCTGACCAGCCTAGTCCCCTCATAAGATTCTAATTTGTTGTAGGCAAAGAGAAGGAAATTAGAAAGAGGAGAGAAAAGTAAAAGGATAGAGAGAACAAACTCACAGCTATATGAGAGGCAAGTTTTTGACCCACAGAGTCAGTTACTGCTCCCAATAGAAAATGATTTCAAGACATTTCACAAAGCACTTTGGTAGGTTAGAAACCAAATCGTTCATAAATTCTAGTAGTCTAAGTATCACATGCTATAAATTGAAAGCCTCGTGAAATAATGTGGAAGAACATTGTTGGTGATTTTATTTATTTATTTATTTATTGTTTTAATTAGTTACACATGACAGTACAATAATCTTGACATATCATACATTTAAATCAGACGGAGTATAATTTCTCATTTTTCTGAGTGTACAGGTTGTGGAATCACATTGGTCATGCAGTCACATATATACATACAGCAATAATAGTGTCTATTTAACACAGCTTCTCTACGCCAGAGTATTACTTACTTAATAATAATTAACTAGAGTACTAATGTTTACAGCATCCCACAGAGCTAAAGTAACTGAAGCTAGCAGATGGGTTCTAGATTGATGTATTGAGAGTGAGAATTATCAAGGATATTTACAAAAACATATGTAAACATATATACAAAATATATACAACATATAAATATACAATATATATATATATACATATATACAAAAAAGAAAAATATAGACATATAAAAGAAAACTCTAGTATGCATTGTTGAAGCAAATCAAGAACACTTCAAAGGTACATGTGTATCATAAGGACCCAAAGTTCTTACCAGCACAGGAAGGTGTCTGGCAAGAATCCCAAAATGATCATCAGGGAGTCTAATTTCCAGCCCGTGATGGCCTAACAGAGTATGGATAGAGTGCAGAGAGAGAAGAAAATTAAGTCTTAGCTCACCAAGGTCCCTCTAAGCTCTTGAGTCTAACCCAGTTTCGTATGTCATGGGTATAAAAAGCTATGATTGTGAATGCTATTTAAAAACCTGTTTTGGTGTATCTTTTCAAGATCCGCTGGATAATTCTACAACCTGTGAATGTACACCAGAGGAAACGGGGTCTTCAGAGAACAGCCTACACCCAGATTTCACTAAGGTAATGAAGTTATCATTGTGTGTGCTGCTTATCATTTATGGCTTTCACAGGACAAATGGAAATGCTCTCTTAAGATTCAGACTAAGGAAGGAATTCAGAACTTTCCATTAACTTAAGTGTTTCACTTAATGGGAACACAGCTCTCAAAAACAAAAGCATGTTTTTATAAGACTTATTTTGTATTAGTGGATGACATTAAAACAGTGATAACACCCAGGGATGCTAGCTGACTGAGCGGATGTGTCTGGGGATGCATCTGGACACACGGATGCTAAGGGCTAATGTAGTTTTCTCCACAGTACCTCACAGAAACTGAAGAGTCTGTCAAAACCACCCGGAACTTAGAGAGACTGAGTCTGTTTTCACTGGATCCAGATATAGATGTAAGTTGGAATTCTTCCTGAGCGGACATAAACTTGGCTGTTTGAATACAACTGGGGATTTGAATGTAGAGTTTATTTTTTTATGATGAGTGGTAAATACAATTTCTGACAAATTTTTCAGAGCTTGAAACTTCAAAAAAAGGATCTTTTAGAACCTGAGTATGTGATCAAACCCTTCGAAGAGAAAGCTGCCAAGAGAATCATGATCATTTGTAAAGCCCTCAACTTAAATCTTCAGGGTTGTATTACAGAGAATGAAAATGATCCAATAACAAATGTAAGTTTCTCTTCTGTTACATCATACGCCAGTCAGCCAACGTTATACCTCACCCCGAGTCAAAATGTTTCTACTCACACTAATTCAGGCACTGATTTCAAATGTCTTTGAAATTTACAAAACTATGCATGCAAGACAGTGATATTTTCACATTACATGTGAGATTGTTGATGAGTAAGCTAAAATGAAATTGTATCATCAGCAAAAATCTAGCCCCAAAATGAAGCTTCTTTATAATTTATGAATTTAACTGAGTGCTAGGCATGATTAAAAATGAAGTAGTTCAAGTCAGGTTTATTCACCTCTCAAAAAATACTAGGTGTGCCAACCATGAGTCAGACTTATTCTAACTACTAAGAAGACAACAGTGAAGAAGATAAATATTCAATAAATAGTAATGCAGGCTCCCAGTCTCCTGAAGATCATATTCTTTTTGAAAACTCATAAAGAGTAAAGAAGAAACACATTAAGAATATAAGTGCCCTGTGAAAAAGTTTGTATCAGGAGCAGGGGTTCTGTAGATAGGGTGGTCATGAACAGAGGTGTCAAGTTCGAAAAGGATAAAAATGCAGGGTGAGGAGAACATTCTAGGCAGGAAAAAGAGCAAGGGTAAATGCCCTGAGACAGGGAGGTCTTGACAGGTTCAAGGAACTGAACGCAGATGGGGCTGGTGGAGGCTAACCAAGATGAAAAGTGAGAAACAGTAAGAAATAGGTTTAGATTAAGTCAGTTTAGCTAGGGCCTTATGAGCAGAGTGGAGAATTCAGGTGTACCCTAAGCAAGAGTGGAGACTGTCCCAGGGCTACAGCACTTTAAAATGGTGGGGTCTGATTTGCAATTTTAAAAGCCCGCGTCAGAAAAATGGATTGGAAGAAACAGGAGTTGTCCAGGGAGACGAGCATGAAGACCACTACCAAGGTTTATGGTGTGATCCGAATGAGGGCTGGCAAGGAAGGAGAGAGATGGGCTCATCTGACTAATGTCTTGTAGAAAGAATGAGTCAGTGATACAGAAGGGTCCTGAAGTTGTGTTCATGAAGTCAAACAGGAGTCTAATTAAATAATGGCACAAAATGGGGCTGGGGGTCGGGGGACAGTGGTAAGCACATTTTATTTCCAATTTTGTAGTGAAAAGTGTTAGGAAAAATAATCAGACCTTGATTTCATGCAGGATTTTTTAAATCCTAGAAACTTGGTCCTTGAAATTATTTGGAAATCTCAAGAAAATTTAACCTCAATCATAATGTCACCTATTCCCTGTATTAAATAAAAATAGATGGGGTTTTGACCCAGCACATCTCTAAGTGCAATTTCAAAATCCAATTTAGAATCAAAGCTAATGGGCTTTTCTTTCCAGTGCCAAGGGCATATGACTCCTTCCACGAGGATTCCTTTCTACTACGCTAAGACTCCTATTCAAAGCTAAGTGTTTATATCTGGGCCAGACCCACCAGGCAAGGATGAGACCCAAGTTCAGAGAATGGTTTTATTGTGCCCTTTCATATCTGCCAGGCCAAGGGGTTAAGTTGATTTGGACTGTTTTGTATGTTTGTTTTTCATTTATGTTTTTCATTTATGTTACAGTTGATACAAGTGTTAAAAAACTAGGAAATTACTTTTTAAAAATTTCATTGTGCTACTAAGCAGTGACACAGAAAACAATAATAAAACAGTCTCACTCTAAAACCATGTTTGTAATTTAATGATATTGTTTTTAAAATCTTTTAAATTCAATACTCTTTTATTAATGTAACTTTTTTAAACCCATTGTTCTTATTTCAATGAAAATGTTTTAAATTAATGGAAACATTTCTCCATTTTGCTGAAGAGCCAACTACTACATTTAATGAATGAACATCTAAAGATTCCCTGAAAGAACATTATCATGAAGAGGAAACAATATTTGACATCATGTAATTTTGTATTCAGTAAAGTGAAAACCAAATTCAACTTGACGGTTTTATGGTGTAAAATATTTCTTTGAAAATAGGAATTGGTTCCAAAAATCTTGTCTAATAGAGCTGCTTCACAGCAGAGCTACATTTGAAATTCTAGGGTTTTGAATTTTTAAGAAGAGCAGAGAATTCTAAACCTAAGCAACCTATGACTTAATTTTTTTAGGCTTTAAAGGTACTTTGTTAAACAAAACTGAATTGAAAAGCCAGTGATTCAGAAAAGAAAATTTGACATTTACATTGAAAAAGTGAATTGGGAGAAATAAATGAATCATCACATGAACTTTAATTTCTGAGGGGTTATCAAAGTAGGTAATTTATTCCCATTCACTAAAAGAAATGAAAATCAAAATGCAACTATTTAGGAAAAATAATAAGGATTTTATTCTTTGACCTTTAAAGTGTTTTGAGTTCTTACCTACCTGAGTTACTTTAAGTTTTGCATTTTTTTTCAATCTCTTAGCAGACTATCACCACCACAAACCAAGGGGATTTTTAAATTAAATTAAGTTAGCAATATATGAAACATTTACTTTATAATTGTTTTTAAAATAATTTGTTGAATTTTATTTTATATGTGCAATTATATTTCTTACAGTAAGGGAACTGGAAAATACTGCTATCATTTAGGAATTGAACCAGTATCCCTGTTATAAGACAAAGTCCACAGCATGAGTGAGTCTGACAATGATGAACTGGATCATAAGATGATCTTTATATATAGCCTACTTGTTGTCAGAATACTGGCAAATGACAAGTGTCAATTAAAAATTAAGTAGCAAAAACAAAAGTCAAAATGTTGTTTTTGTAGACATAGTTCATCTTTAGAGCCTATTGCTAATTACATATCTAAGTAATTACATATATGTGCATGTATATAATGTATGTCACTTTAGATATGCACATGCACATATATAATATGTGTACAGTTGTATATACGTGTATTTATTCTTTGATTTATTTATTTCCATCTCTGTGCATTTATTTTTTTAGTTGACCATTCCCTCTTTTTTGACTGTTTCTTCTTTCCTATGATACCCAGGTCCCATTTAAACAATTTTATCAGTTTTTTTTTTCTTACTTCTCTTCATTTCTCAATCGCTTTTATGAGTAGTTTTCCCTACTCCCATTTCTATCTTTTACTGTTGATGTTTTCTGGGATTTTATTCTGATTCCCTTCTCTTTATCTCATGGCTTATTGAAGGGGCACAAACAAAACCTCCCACATCCAGATCTCCAGGCCAGTTTCCTTTACTGGACTCAAAATACAGGCCCATATTCACTGCTGCTGGGATGTCTCACCAGTGACCTTCTGTGTCCCATTCAGAAATTGTGCTTGTATCTCTCTCCCATATGTCAGGGAATGGCATTAGCATCCACTTATGACCAAAGCTGGGAATTTTCTTCTTCCTGCCCCTGTGTATCCATTTTCCTAATCAACAAATACACATGCGTGCAGTGTTTTGGTTAAACATCCTTAGAGTTTCTCAAATGCCTCTTTTATGAGCACCTCCTAATTTTCACCTGCATTCTGATCTCATTCTAATATTTTTTCCTTTGTCTTATCATGTTATTATTTCTTTGCATAGGTCACCCACCCTATTTAAAAGTCCCTTCTAACCAATTCTTTTCCTAATTCCTACTTTTTAACTCAACCAATAAATTTCATTGTTTCTTCTCATCTTCCATTCATTTCCCATTTATTTCCCATCTTCAACTTTCTTTCCGGCACCCAGGAAGAGGTTTAGGGATGCTACACAGAGGCTTGGACATGGGTAAACTTTCAAGAATTCCAGAGGGCAGGAAGAAGAAAGTCATGTAAAAGCACCAAGGTAGCATGTCCCTGGGTCCCCCAGGATATGGGTTAGGGAACTCTGGAAGAGGCAACAGGTGGCTAGTGTGTTTGGCAGGGGTTACTCTGAAGCCGTAAGGTGACTGAACAAATAAGTAAATAGATTAATAACATCAAGATCCATATTTCTCACTATTGAAGGATATAAGTATAGATGCAGAAAATAGGAAGGTTAAAAGGAACCCTGGAGCATTTGAAATAGAAATGAATGCATCAATATGAATGCACTAATTTTCAACACAAATAAAGAAATAGAGATGTAGTAGAGTATTGTTAATTATGTGTTTGTGTGTGTCACCTTCATGTAAGGAGAGGGCCCAGAAGTCATAATGTCCCAGTGACATTATGATATTGGTTTCTAAATATCACCCTGACAAAAAAAGAATGAGATATTATAGAAATATCTCAGGTGTGGAAAGTATGAGAAAAGTCTGGAGCAATTTGTTGGGTATAAAGGTCCTAAAAACTTATGTGGACCTGCCAAAATTCTTAGGGGCTACTTTGAAGGGTATTGGTAATCAAATCTGGGGCAATTTGAACACCACTATAAACAATGATTATTAGAGGTTAAAATGTGTTTAATAAAATATTAATCCATGAGTCAATACTTGTATAAATAAATAAATGAATAAAAATGAGGGAGAAGGGCAAGCTCACCTTTATCATTGCTGAACACATGTAGAAAGAAAGATGGCACTAGAAGATCACCATTGGTAGCCAACTTGGTGGCTGTTGATTCTAGTAAGAGTTACCAGTAGAGGTTGAGACTTTGGATTAAGGTTTGACGAGACCTTGGGAGTAATCTCAGACTATATTTCCACAAACGCCAATCAGTAACAAAAGGAAAAATGGTAAATTTATAATGGAGAAAACTAGCAGATATCAGCATAACCAGCAGATCAAGGCTGTCATTATATGTGCTTGATTCAATGAATTTTTAACATAAAGGAAAAAATTGTCAATGTCTGTTTTTAAAAACTCAACAAAAATAGCTCCTCTGAGGAAACCTTCTGTCTTCTCTGACAACAGGCTTCTTCCTTCACAACCTGAAGCTCACCTGACTATTTATCACACTGAATTTTAATATATAGCTTGTTAACCAGTGTGTGGGAAGTTCCTGGAATAGTAGCAAGCAGATAGTAGATGCTCAATAAAGGTTCATGTGTTTGTCAGCTCTTCATCACTGTGACCAAAATACCCAACAAGAACAACTCGGAGGGGGAAATGTTTATTTGAGCTCATGGTTGCAGAGCTTTGGTGCATAGTTGGTCAGCTCCATTGCTCTGAGCCTGAGATGAGGCCAAACATCATGGTGGGAAGGCATGGCAGAGGAATGCTGCTCAGCACTTGACAGGATGCAGAAAGAGTATAGGAACGAAGGATGAAATATAATCCCCAAGATCCGAGCCCGAGTGACCTGTTTACTCCAGCCATGTCCTGCCTACCTATAGTTATCACCCAGTAATCCACTCAAATTACTAATCTATCAAATGGGACGTGATTAGGTTGCAAATCTCATGATCTGATCATTTTGCCTCTGAACATTGCTCCATTGCCTAACATGAGCTTTTTTTTGGGGGGGGAACCTCACATTCAACAGCTAGCTATTATTACTAACCTATCAAGCTGTTATAAAAATTTATGAGAAGTGGTTGGAATAGTGAAATGTTTCTCAATGCAGTATAACTCCTAAGATTCCTTTGCAGACTACCAAAATCCTGGGGTAACTGAGGCAATGGGTATTTCCTGAGAGTGTAGGGAAAATAACTGGAAGGATTTGTAAGCCAAACCATGCATGTAGTTCAGTATGTGGCAGAAAATAGTAGGTGGGAATACTAGAGTGGAGAGATGAGTGAAATACAGTCCTGGGGTCTTAGGCTGCAGCTGAAAGCAAGGACCCTGGGTACTTCTCACTGAGTCAAGGGGAACTTGCTGTCTGCACATGTTTTATCTATGGCATTGTTAATGGATGTGCCAGAGAGGCTGTTGCCTGGGTAATGATTTTCTGTCAAAACCATCTGTTCTTTCTTTTTCATGCAGATTGAGCCTTTCTTTGTGAGTGTGGCACTTTATGACCTCAGAGACAGCAGAAAGATTTCTGCCGATTTTCATGTGGATCTAAACCACACTATTGTCAGACAGATGCTCTCAGGGGCTTCCGTGGCTTTGGAAAATGGTAACATCGACACAGTCACTCCAAGACAATCAGAAGAACCTCACATCAAGGGATTTCCTGAGGAATGGCTTAAATTTCCAAAGCAGGTTGCACTTTTGTTTACTTGGAGCAGAAAATATTTGTTCCATTGTTCTTACCCTTAGATCACATAAGATGGGCAATATCCCAATTAAAAATACCTTAAAACCGTCTCTTTTTTTAAATGGCATTTTGCAGATTCTTCGGTTCAAATTTCTTAGATGCTTATAAGCTGCTTTCTTTGTACATAGGCTATATTTTCTGTAAGTGATCCACATTCTGAAATAGTTTTGGTGGCCAAAATCGAAAAAGTCCTGATGGGAAATATTGCAAGCGGTGCTGAACCTTATATTAAGAATCCAGACTCCAACAAGGTAATGCATCATTTTCTTATATGTAATTTATATTACTATCAAGAAATAAAGTCACACTCCCTTGATGAATTTATCATGTATGATAAATGTATGGCTTTAAGTATTCTCTTTTCTATTAAATTAGTATTCACCAAGAAATTTTTAATGTATATATCTTTGATCTACATCTTTTGGACTCAACAGTTTCTGACTTCTGAGAATTTATGGGTAAAAGCAAATTTAAGTGTGAATAAAGTTTTAGCCCCAAGGATCAAAATATTTACAATAATGAAAAATTACGATAATCTAAGTACAAACAAGTGAATACAGTTTGCTAAAATATCAGCAATGCAGATGATAAACTAAGTGAATAAGTAAGATAGACAATTATACATCAAATTTTGCCAACACCTAAGTGAAGTAGGAAAGAACAAAAGAAATACAGCAAGTTCTTTGAGTAATGAACCTACAGGTAATATTTTTCTACTTTCTTCTTTTCTATTAAAATAATCAAATGTTACTGTCTAATAAAAAAAACAAACAGCTATTTTCCATGCAAAGGAAAGATATTAAGGAAATAATTCATAAGAATTGAATTTGAAGAAGTGTAACAATAAGGACAGAGTTTAACGTATTTGTGAGAGTCCCTTAATTCAGGATTTGGCAAACTAAGGTCTTCAAGCTAAATCCAGCCTGCCATTTACTTTTTTTTTTTTTTTTGTAGTTGTAGATGGACAGCATGCCTTTATTTTGTTTGTTTATCTTTATGTGGGTCTAAGGATCGAACCCAGTGCCTCACACAAGCTAGGCAAATGCTCTGCCACTGAGCTACAGCCCCAGCTGCCATTTGCTTTTTTTATATAATGTTTTATTGAAACACAATCACATTTATTATGGACGGTTGCTTCTGTCCCATAGCAACAGAGTCAGGAAGTTGTGATAGAGACCATGTGGCCCAAGAAGCCCTTTACAGAACAAGTCTTCTGACCTCTATTGTATGAATCAAAGAAGATAGAGTACAGACTGGAAATGTAAATTTGATACATTTTTCATTCAACATTTTAAGGTCTTTTAAGTCAAGAAAAGAAAACAGTATTATAAGACAAGGGTACTTTTTACATTTGGAATTTCCTCTACTTGGAATTTCCAAATAAAAGGGAAAAAATGCTCTATAATAATTTGAACACAGAGGCTATCATTGGGGTCTTTTTAAAGTAGAATCTGTGGACCAGTAAGACAAAGTTCCACTCAAATTCGCTACAAGATAATATGAAGTATTTAGTACATCTGCATTTCATAAAGTATCATTCCTAAACAATATTTTTATTTTTTCTTTAGTATGCACAAAAGATACTAAAATCCAACAGGCAGTTCTGCAGCAAATTGGGGAAATACCGCATGCCATTTGCTTGGGCAGTGAGGTAAGTTGATCATTGCAACCAACAGAAGAGAAGTTCATTCATAGTCTGCCTAGTTAGAAGCTTCTGTTTTGGACACCTTTGTTTTACCTGTTATTTGTAATATACCAACACCTACAAGAATTCTAATGTAGTCATTTTCATAAACATTTCCAGCTTCCCAGAGACACATTTCACAAGGTATTTTATCAAGACAGCTCATTATAGAAGGTCCTGATGTGTGTACAATGGTGGGCGTGACCAATAGTGCTGTGAATTATTTGTAGATGTCAGATCAAAGTCATAAATTGTTTACTGTGTATACTTGGTTCAACAAACCCTTAATATTATGTCAGCCCTGAGCTGATACGCATAAAATTCAGAGGGTTACACTGATTTCCTAAGCAGTTGCATGTTTTCATCTGTGAATAGAGCTCAGGTCTGTATCTGGATGTCCAAATGCAAACATCAGATCAATCTTTTAATCTTTCTTTGATTTTGGTACAGATTAGCAGAACCAAATTTATCTGTGCCAATTGATTCTGATAAAAATTTTGAATCCTATAGACATTGATGGTGGAATCATCCACCTGGACACATCCTCCATGTGAATAACAAAACCTGCTGTTCAGATCTGCTTTAACATCAGTTACATTGACCTCCTCCTCTCTTTATGTCCTTATTAGTATAAGAATTACAGCCTGCCATGCACTAACAAAGACAAAAAGGTAAAGGTCAACAGTGTACAAACTGAATGAACTAGAAGATGTTAATTAGAGTTACAAAACGAGACAGCCTTTTAAGTATTCATTTGAATATCAGTAACAGTTTTACAGTGGCAATAAATTTAAAGTCCAAAAGGTTCTTTAACCTGTTATGGCATTTATAGGTCACACAGTTGATCTAAAATGGTGAGTATATTCATGGGAAACCTCATCAGTATTTGTCATTGTTGTGAGGTCATTATTTAAAATCAGGGAACCCTAGGTGAATGAAGAAAAAATGTCTAAGTATGGGCTGCAGTAAACTAAAATAGACTAATGCAGTCTCCAAGAACTAATTTTCCCTAAAGCAACCCAAAGCAAGGGAGGAAAAGGCTAGGCCCAAGAGCTTGACAAGCATGGTCCAGATCAGCACTTGCTGTAACTCTGGGCATGTTTCCACTCCGAGGCTCAGGGTCTTCATCTCCAGAATGGAGATGATAGTGCATGCCCAAAGGAAGTGCACATGGTCTCAGATGCAAAAGTATTTGGCAAGAAGTCGATCGTGAGTGTTACTTCATCTCTGCTTACTATCTTCCCTTACAGCGACAGCTAATGCCAGCATATTCCACATGAGAAGATATTACACATTGAAACTCTCACGATGCACTTAATTATTTTTATTTCTCATGAGCTTTCATAGAAAGGATAACTAGCTATAATTCACTGATCAAACATTTTCAGATTGCTTATTATTCTCTAACCTCACCTATTGGGGAAAGTGGAGGCAAAATGGCCCTTGACAAAATGAAATATTCCTACACAGCAAACTGATAATCATGAACACATTGTTCAGAGATTTTAGAAGCAAGCATTTTAGAGCTAAACAGAGCTGGACTGAAAATCCTAGCCCTATTCTGTGTAAGCCAAGTAAACTTAGCCAATTACTTATGGTCTGTCTTTACTTCCATTGTTCAGTTTTTCAATCTACAAAAAAGATTGCAGATGAATAATTTACTGTTGCAAGGATTAATGAGAATAAATATGTACCCCATAAAAAGGAGTAGTGATTAGGTGGCATAACTCCCCTGTTCTCTAACATTGAAGACAAAGCAGTTATGTGTGGATCTAATTTTTCTTTGGCCAGCACATTGTGTGATAAAGTATAAAGTGTAATAAAGAAAACACTGAGACTAAGGATACTGTGCACAGTATTTTTTTAATACAAAAATCTGATTCAGGTTGCCTCCATTTTATCTGTACATCTGTCCTCAAAATTCAGTCAAGGCCCATTTATCTCCACAAAAATGTTTCACCTTCTACATTCAGATACAATCCCACTCTTGTCTACTTGTAAATCCTAATGGTTCCACCCAAAGTGAAGTGGTCCTGTCTGGTCCAGGTTTAGGATGTCTTGAAGAAATAATGAAAAAGAATAGCATATCCCACAAACATTCCAGAGTTTTGATTGAAATTACTACATGTGAGATATCATTAAAAAAGTTGTAATATTGACTCCTATCACTTTAGACATAAAATTGAAATACAAAACTAAACATAACAAAATACAATGTAAATGAAACTTTTATCTAAATTTTCTTTTTTTTTTTTTTGCTTTATAGTTTCTTCCGTTACAAATCAAATATTTCTTTACTCACCTTAAAATCACAACTCTCTCAGCAGTAACCAAATACCAACCTAAATAAATATTATTTTCTTTCAGATCTGTATTTAAGGACAACCAGGGAAATGTGGACAGAGACTCAAGATTTTCACCCCTGTATAGACAAGAAAGTAGCAAGATTTCAACAGAGGATCTCCTTAAACTGGTGTCTGATTATAGAAGGTATGATTTTTCGGTTGCTCTTGAAATTAACATTAGCCATATTGCTACCATTGATTTGTTCTCTCACTGTAATGATTATCTGAGTCTCAAATGTGCAAACCCATCCCGAGGCAGATGCTTTTCAGATGATTTCATGTACGTCCAAATGGTGCACAGGTGTCTGTTTGCCAGAATTATATGGAAGGATCATGAAATGTGGAGCTATGTCTGTTATCTTCAGTTGTGTAAGAACCACCCCAAAATTTAGTGGCTTGAAATAACACCACATATTTTATCCGTGAGTCCAAAAGTTGAGCTCTGCTGGGCAGGAGAGCTTGTCTTTTCCATATATGGGATGGACTTAGAGAGGTCAGCTGGGGTCAGAGGATCCTCTTCCCAAGTGCCTGGTGCTGGTCATTGTCTGGGAGCTCAGCCACACCTGTGGCTCTGGACCTTGTTCTTCTTCCCTGGGATCCACTCATGAGATACTTTGAATTCCTCATGGCATGCAGCTTGGTTCTAAGAACAAGTGTCCTCAGAGACAGGAAAAGACAACTGCCAGTTTAAGTGCCAGGCCTGGAGACTGTCACAGTGCCACTCTCATAGTTTACTGTCAAGCTGTCACAGAGTCTAGGTACAAAGGAAGGTAACATAGGCAGACGCAGGAGGAGTGTTAAGGAGTTTTAGGACCATATTTTAAAACCCCGCAGAACAATTATATTGCTATAAATATAATCGCTCTTAATATTTTGGTCAAATACTTTCAGAAAAGATAGCTGAAAGCTAAGAGAAGGAAACTATAAAAGCCACAACATTTTTTAAGTGAATCACCCATATTCCCAACATCTGGAGACGATAAGGTCTTTCATTAAGCTACTTATCTAAAACTGTTAGCCCTCTAAACTACACAGTATTCTCATACCCTTTCCTAAATATTACCTCTCTGCGTCTCTCACTTAAGAATCAGCAATCTCCTATCAATTAATTTTATCCTCAACAAAATAATATGAGATTATAAAACAAGCATGATTTTTTCTGCAGCATCAGTAGATGATATATTTCTATTTAACTAGAGGGGAAGTTTGTCCAATGTTCTTTTTTATTCTGGAAGAACATAAACTTAAGAAAGAAAAACAAAGATGAGAAGTGAAATCTCAGAGGAGGCCCTGAAGCAATCTAATTTCTTTGCCATCTTATGAGGGCCCTCCTGACCCGAGGAGACCTTCCTTCCTTTGCTCATCAAACCTCCTCACCAGAACCAAACCATGATCTTGCAAGGCTACCCAGCCACATGTGACATTTAAGAGTGCTTTTCCTCTTTGCTTTTTTGCCAGCACACTAAAGTATGGAAGGTGGTGATGCCAAGCCAACAAAAGGAACAGGCAAAATGTTTTTGGGTGTTCTCATATAAATAGGAAGAACCCGAATTCTCACAAAACCCATGTTATCAGTGATTGGCAAGAAGAGATATCACTGTGGTAGTTAAGGGGACAGCTATAATACACAATGCAGAGCCAACATCAAATTATTTCATCGAAGTCTCACAATTTATGACATTTATTCTCAGTGGTAGGCTGATAAATGTGGAACAACAGACTTTCTAGAGAAAAAACTGATTTGTGCCAATGGCCAATTCCTCTGGTATAAATTCTCCTGCCATTGGTGATTTCAAGCTACCCCTGGGACATCACTGAACGTGGGGTTAGGAAGAGATGCGGACCCTACAGATTGAAGTGAACAAACTCAAGGGCACAGACAATCTTATCACGTAATATGGTCATTAGGTAGTGATAAGTTTTGAATGTTTAACATCTTTTGAACGTATTAACACCTTGTGTTAATACAACTGATTAATGTTAAGTTAATATGATTTAATTTTAATACCAGCTGAGTTTAACCACTGGCAGGCAAAATTCCTAAAAAAAATAATTATTACAATCCGCTCTCCCAAGCTGGAAAGAGCTGGCTCTGATTCAATACTGTAATTATTCCACCTTTCAAAGTGGAATCATGCCCGGAGGGGCATGATGCTTGAAATTATCATCAGTAAGTTCCATGCTACCGTAATGAAAAGTTAGTGAGACAGATGGTGTAGGAGAGGGAGGGAGTGATGTGGGTGGGGAAGGAGACATAGTCACAGAAGGCCAAAGTTGGGGAAGTCCTGCTTGGTGTGGGTAGAGGAAGATTGCAAACTTTTAGCAACTGTGGCAGAGCCAGCCTTGTTCTCAGACCTTGACTCTCAGCATGAAAGAGGGTTGCTTAAGCAGATTCAAATGCTTTGGTAACAAAACTATGTGACTTACTATTGTACTTGTTTGGCCATTTTTATAAGTGTTATCTGAAGTTGAGTAAAAATAAATTCAAAGTACTCTGCAGAATATGTGTGGCTTTACTCCCCACTGTTTTTTTAAATAATTTGCAATAGCACAAAAATTTTTAGTTTTCAAAGTTAAACTAGCTAAAAGAAATCATCGCAATATTATTTGGGGTCTACCGTTGTTGACCTTTTCAAACCTCAGAATTTTAGCAGAATACTTTTTTCTTGAAACTGAAAATAATACTGTGTGTGTGTGTGTGTGTGTCTGTCTGTGCTTGTGTACTTTCACAGGGCTGACCGAATAAGCAAAATGCAGACCATCCCTGGAAGCCTGGATATCACTGTTGACAGCATTCCTCTGGAGCATCCAAGTATGATGATGACATCACAGTTCAGTTGTAGAGTTCTGAATATTTAGTGGGGTTATTTTTGTTTGTTTTGTGGGTTGGTTGGCTGGGTGTTTAACTGGCTGCTTATCAGATTTTGAGGGCTTTTTATTGTTGTTTTTTCCAAAGTGAAAACTCATGGAAATGTAAATCATTATGCTATAGAAATGTAGGGCTTCTTGGGCTGGGGATTTAGCTCAGTTGGTAGAATGCTTACCTCACACCTACAAGGCCCTGGGTTCAATTCCCAGCACCACCAAAAAAGAAAGAAATGTAGGGCTTCTTATTTCTCCATTAAGGCAGACAATGAATATCACAAGGCTATATTCTGAGCAGCATAACATTTTGTTTAATACCCAGCAAGATTGTATCATTTAATCCTAAAAACCCTGGAGGGTTGCAAATGAGGAAAGTCAGGTTCAGGTATGGATAAACTGATAATCCACAGGAGAAGATTTATATTCTATCCAGTTCCTCTCACTCATAATAGAAGCAGGTTCTGCCATACTGTGCTACCAAAGGGTTCCTGTAAACACCACGTGCAGCCACCCAAGTGAATGGGCAGTGATTAGAACTGAAATATCGTTTGACTCTGCTACTACTCAGAATCTATGTTTTTCAGAATATGATAAAAAAAATCCTTCTTTGCTTAGTATAAAGTAGAATTTCATGGGTTGCTATTAGCCTGCAAATGAGTTTTAGAATTTAGAATGAATTAAGGCTTCCTATACTGAACCACAACCAGAGAGGGTTATTACCGCAGGATATCTGGATTACCGTTTGCACTATTAAGTTTTCTGTTCTTGTAATTTTCCATAAATCATCCTCATATGGAACATAATGAACCCTCTAACATGAGCCCTGACTCCAAATCACTTTTATATTGATTGGTACCAGAAAACAGAGGATAAACTAGCCATTTCTTCTTGATTTGGGAAACAGGATTATTATTACCCATGGTAAAGTAAAACAAGAAAAGAGGAAACTAAATATTCTTTCACAAAGAATTGTGGGAAGTTAAAGAAATTTGAGCATACAATAAAAATATTATAATTGATTTTTGGAAAAAAATCATAACCTAATTCCCAAGCACACACAGCTAGTCATTGTGCTTTATCTGAACACAGGACGATTCCCTCCAGGTAAAGGAAGGAGGAAGGCCTTACTCAGTAGCACAACTTCAGCCCCCAAATTATTTAGTGACAGAAGTTTTCATTTATAAGTTCCTAATGGTCTTTTCTCTCTTCTTTCTTAGGCCATTCCTACAAAGTTACATTTTAAAAGTTTGTAAAAATTAAAGCGAAAAATAAAATGTCACATAACAAATAATGT
The DNA here is from genome assembly GCF_001458135.2 of Marmota marmota marmota. Lineage (NCBI taxonomy): Eukaryota > Metazoa > Chordata > Mammalia > Rodentia > Sciuridae > Marmota > Marmota marmota. The sequence continues at coordinate 41,138,065 of NW_026000005.1, read as the reverse complement.
AGAGAGAGACCTTCAGGCCCTTGCTGTGAAATCATCCTTCAGGGAGAAATTAGTATTAATCCACCTGGTATTAGCAGTAACAAACCCATTGGAAAAGGGTTTATTCTGTCATATATCAATTTCTCTATTATTTTTCTAGTAGTGTAGCAAAGCTCAGTGGATTGCCCCTTATAATATCTAGTTAGCATATTTAGAGGATTATTAGCTAAAATTTACTTTTTAAATTAGAAAATATGACAAAAAAAAACAGTTATACATCCATCTCAAAGATTTACCAGTTTTTAGAACCTGAGTTTTGATATGAAACATGTAACATGTGTATACCCTACAAATTTTTCATGACTAGTGTCACTTTACATCAATTGGTACACAAGTCTGGTTTGTAGTTCATTTGAAAATATGTTAAATATTGTTCGCTTAAAAAAAGAACCATATTAAATGACAAACTCTTATTTTCTGATTTTTTAAGACTGTGTAACATCGTCCTTTATCCCTGTCAAGCCTTTCAACGTGATGGCTGACTCAGAGCCCACAGTGGAGGTGGAAGAATTTATATATGACTCAACAAAGCATTGTCGTCCTTATAGAGTATACAAAAATCAAATTTACATTTACCCCAAACACCTCAAATATGACAGCCAGAAATGCTTCAACAAGGTACGTATGACCCGAATTTCTGTGATGTCATTTCTCTTCACCACACTTATACCATACAAGATGGTTTCTTGAAAAGGCAACTGCAGATTGTGGTGGGCCAACACTTTGCGATTAAAAAACATTGGAGAAAATGCTCAGTAAGAGGCAGTGAGAGGTTAATTTTAGAAATGTTTAAATTTGCATAGTTTTGTAATATATTAATAATCTCTTCTGAAATTGGCCCTATATAAATTTGATCTAGACTTTTCTTTTTGTTTCATTTCTTGCAATCCTCTTAAAATAGCACGCCGGCCCCTTTCAATATGAACTCTTTCTTTCCTTTTAAATCTTTCCAAATTTTTTGCTATTTCTGAGCACTGTGGATAATGTCACAAGAAAATGCTGGGTATTCTACATTTTTCAGATTTAATTAGAAGCTACTTATTTTAGGCACTTAGATTGTTTTGGGGTGTTATTTAAGAGGAAATTGCGATTTCCATTTTCCTCACTGTAATTTCAGGCACGAAATATAACCGTGTGCATTGAATTCAAAAATTCTGATGCAGAAGGAGCCAAGCCCATGAAGGTGAGCCAACTCAGCCAGGGGACACAGCGTAAAGAGGGAGGGAGTGCTTCTTTTCTTTGTGCCATTGAGGGGCTTTTTATGTGAGTGTGGTTGAAAGAAGAGCATTTCAATACATTTGTTTTAGATTTTCTGAAATGCCCCTGATTTAATAGCCATTGTTAACTCAATCTTTTAGAAATGTCAATCTTATAGCTCTCTTAGCTTTTCATGATTGGTATAAAGGAAACCGTTTTAATGTAAAATAAATGCAAAGATTCCCATCTGGCAGAATCTGCCCTTTTCAAAGATTAGCCCAGCTCTGGACTCAGAGAGCTTTATTCAAAATGGCGCACCTTGGCTGGCTTCCCAGTGATCTGTGCTGCATGCTGGCCTGATAGCCAATACAGTGGGCCTAGAGATGCTCACATTTAAGAGCAGGGCTGTGGCCAAGGGTCTGTGGGCCTGTAAAATGGCTCTGGAAAGTCAATGCTGGTTGTTAATCATATGATTTAATAAGATCAAATAAAAGCTGTGAGGTTTGTATGAACTGATTTATTATAACCTATAAAACTGCAACCAGATAGCTTTTTATTATTTTTTTTATAATTTCTGTTTGATATATATTGTTTTATCTTAGGGGCTTCAAACAACATAAAGTAACTTATGAAAGATGGAGGGGGAAATTATTTTTAGTGGGCCTGCTGCCAGATCTTACCCATTTCAGTGAATCAGTGCAATGAGAACAGAGCTAACTTCTAACTAACCCCACCATTATTTGTGATAATCTTTTAAAACACTTTGTCAGGTACAAATCAAATCCTCTAATTTATGCTACCAAGAAGGTTGGTGGCACTGTTCAGAAGAAGGATGATCAATTTGAGGATGAATGAGTCATTTAGAGTAGAGAGGAAGAATTCTTCAAAATAATGTTGAACCACTATCAATAGTCACAGTAACAGGCTCCACAGCAGCATTCACATTAGGAAAGAAATATTAAAATGAAACATAATTGTCAAGCAAACAAAGACAGTGACCAGGCAGCAAACACACCTGGCCTGTTGCAGCAGCGTTTTTACCAGGAAAATTGTAGGAAAGAAAGTCAGAGGTGTGGGGTTCTCTGCTTCAGTGCATTCTGAACATCATACAAAGATACAGCAAGGCCAGCTGTCAGACTCCACAAGAAGGGCCCTCACCTTTGGGCTAGGGAGGCTTATAAACTATACTACTAGGAAGTGCCAGATCTCTTCCTCTGGCTTGATTTGGGGCTGGGATACCATAACAGTACAATGTGGTAAAGCCTAGAGCTAGATCTATCCTGCCAGCTGGCATGCCCGGGATTGGGTTCCAACCCAGCTTGTGGTCACCCAGGACCTTAACCTGGACCACAGCCGGTTCCATCGGCTCCTTCAAGAAACCACTCTGCAGAGATCTTGAACAAGTTAGCACCAAGCTCATGGTAATCCAAAACTAGATAGAGAATGTGGCTCAGGAGTAGAGTGCTTACCTAGCATGCACAACACTCTGGGTTCAGTCTCCAGAAAAAAAAAAAAAAGTTAAAAAAAAAAACCCAGTTAGTTAGTAAATTGGTCCAAGTATTTGACCCTCATGAAATATCTAAAAGATAAATACAAGCTTTCATATTTTACAATCATCATCCCATTGTATGATAAATGTGGGTAGTCCACCAAAGATTTTCAAAGTTAACTGGATGCCAGGTGAGCCTGGCAAGTTATTACAAAGTGTGTCTTTGTCCTGAGATTGATAACTAAAGAGTTGTGAAATTTTTTTTCACTTAGGGATAATTTCAGACACTTACTTTTTTCAACTCATAACTTTTTAAAACAGTGTATTTATGGAAAACCTGGAGGGCCCCTCTTTACCTCAGCTGCCTACACTGCCGTTCTGCACCACTCCCAGAATCCGGATTTCTCTGATGAGGTAAGAACCAGGCCTCCATTGCCCCCAGCAACTCCTAAAAAGGATGGATGAGTGGGTCAGATAAACACTGTCTCTAGGCCACAGTAAGACTAAGACCTGCTTTGGCAGGGTCGTACTCACCAAGATTTATAACCTACTTAATGGACAGTTGTTCCTGGAGTATTTTGCAAATTCAAGTATTTCAGCATAGGAATGACCTTGAAAATGTGATGTTTTTATTGTATCATTCTTTTTAAAGAGACTAATTTTTTTTCTTTTATTGCATTAGTCAGTATAAAAAAAATATGTTAGATAGCTTTGCCAACCATTGGCAGCATTTCATATAATGGAAAGAACAAAGGACCAGAGTAGGAGCCAGCATCATTGCTTGTGACCTGCATGACCTTGGAGCCCCTCATCTCAGCATGGCAGAAAAATGTCCTGCCCTGGCTAACTCAAGGCTCCTGCAGTGTGCCAGGCACCAGGCTACATTCCCCCACACGGCACCTCACTTCATTCCAACAGCCATCTGAGAAGAAGGCACTACCGTGACCTTCCTGTTTTATGAATGAGGAAAGTGATTCTCAGAGGAGTCAAGTGACTTGCCAAGGGCACACAGTAAAGTGACAGTCAGAATTCAAACCAGGCCATGTGATTCCAGATACAACAGCTTCACCACGCTGCATAAGGCATAAAGAAAACATCACTGGGTGAAAAGGAACTACTATACACAGGTTGGCTTCTGTTTTAAACAGCTTCAGACAGATGAGTTTCAGGGATTAAATAGAATTTCTAACCCTAAAGCTGAACCAATGCAACCCACTAATATAATATTTGGGATTCAAAATATCACACCTCATACATGCAATTCCTGTTGGATGCTACAAGACATTGCTGACATTTAGTGGCATGCATTTGATATTTCCTAGTTCTGGAGGTCAGAGGTATGAAACGTTGCCCCAGGGCTGGAATGGAGGCCTCAGCAGGGCTGCCAGGCCTCCTGAAAGTTCTAGAGGAGCACTATTTCCTCGCCTTTCCACCCGCTGGAGGCTGCCAACATGCCTTGACTTGTGACTCCTTTCTGGCCATCTCATCACTGACTTCTGCTTCTGCCCTCAATCTCTGACTCTGACTCTCCTGCCTTCCTCCTGAAGGGACCTTTGTCATTACACCATTTTTCCTTGAAAAACCTAGAATGATTGTCCCATCTCCTGGGCCTCGACTTCATCCATCTGCAAAATCCCTTTTACCTCGTAAGGCAACAGTCACAGGTTCTGGGTATCAAAACATGGAGGATATGTTTGTGGAGCTATTTTTCTGTCCCCATATCTTGCTTCACATTAATCATTTTAAAACTAATTAAAAGAACACCCACGAGCCAACCTATATGACCTTATCTCGTACCTCCATATTCACTTAATGCTCTTAATTTTCTTCCATAAATTCAGGACAGAGGGCAAGAAGAGTTAAGGGAAACAGCTATCATCACATTACAGAATATTTATTGTATTCATTGGCCCTTTGACAGAGCCCCTCTGAAAGTTGCATTCTCTGTAGATAGATGAGGTCTGTATTTTTTTTTTTTCATTAGTGTTCTGACTGTTGGTAGCACTGGCTTTTACTCTTTCTCATTCACGTGTTTTCTATTTCCACATGAGAGTAGGTATGTAATAAACAACTTGGTGATCTCTATGGGGCAGATTTAAAACTAATTTCTTTATTATGGCAAAGAATTTTATTGCATTAATTCTTTCAAGGCACTGTTAAATATATTTTCAATATTTCTTAAGTGAAGAGCATTTTCACTAACATTTAGTTAACTGAAATTCTTAATTGCTTCTCATGTGTTCTTACTATCATCTAAAAAAGAAAATGTCTTTCTATTGCATTATTATTGCATATTTTGAAAAGTATGTTGGCTTTTATAATGAGATGAGCAGGCTGGTATATAAAGCAGAGGTAAATTTTTGAATGATCCAAACCTAGGGATTCTCAGTCTTCACCACATATCAGAATTACCTGGTAGACTTGTTGAAGCAGAGTTTACCCCGGATTTTGGTATTCAGTAGGTCTGGGTAGGGCCTAAGAATTTGCATTTCTAAAACAAGTTTCCAGGTGACAGTAATTCTGCTGTTCAAGGGACCACACTTTGAAAAGTCTGTTCTAACATCTTTTCTAGAACAATGTGAAAACAAATTTAGCTAGACACACAGACCATCTAATAAACATGCTGATAGATAGTTGATGTGGCTATTGCCTTACTGCTTGCCTAAACAGATCTTGGAATTTCAATGTTAAGTGGTCATCAAAAGATGTGGGTCCTTGTCCTGAAAGATCCTAATACCACACTCTTAGTCACCCAGAGCCCCCTAGTGTCTCTAGCCTTGGTTCCCACCTCTGTACAATCTTCTTCACAAGACCTTTGGGAGGGGGGCTGTTAAATAGCAACAGGCTCTGAAATCTGAAAGACGCCATAAAATATAATTATTTCATAGCACTTCTTTCCAGAAGTATGGAGCAACCTATATCAATGTTATGTTTTACATCTGTTTATTCAGAGGCACTTATTCAGCTTCAGCATGACCACATCATAAAATGGCTCATTATTTAGCTGCCACAATAACTCATTTCATATGCTTTTGTAATTTTTTTTTAATTTTTTTATTGTTGGTTGTTCAAAATATTACATAGTTCTTGATATATCATATTTCACACTTTGATTCAAGTGGGTTATGAACTCCCATTTTTACCCCATATACAAATTGCAGAATCACATTTTTTTAAAGGAATAGATTCCATGCTTAACTTACACCACTCACTGCTGCCATGTTTCTCAACAATGTGCACATGAATTTCCTGGGAGGTATTAAATGCGGATTCTGAGTAAGTGCACCTGGGCTGGAGTCTGAGATTCTGAATCTCTAGTGAGCTTCCAAGTGATGCTCGTGCAACTAGTCCAGCTGCACATGAAGCAAGGGCTTACTATTTATTCAATTTGTTTCTTACTGATAGTTCCCTAATCTGCCTCTTTAGGTTCTATAGTTGTGTGTGCTGATGCATGTGTGTGTTTAATCCATATTCTAGTACCATAAATTATCTAATGAGAAACACTAAATAGTCTAAATATCATCATTCACCACAGTGAAGAAGTAAAAATAGCTATATTACTGATAGCAACATAGATATCTATTGAGAATTAAATCAGTACACCCAATTCTATTAAGTATGGAGCTAGATTTAAGTTAAAATTTTTTAAGTGGCTGTTCTTTGTCTTGCTTTGACTCTGTACAAATCATTTTAATCTCAGTACAACTATGATGTCTTTCATTGCAGGTGAAAATTGAGCTACCAACACAGCTCCATGAGAAACACCATATTTTGTTTTCTTTTTATCATGTCACATGTGACATCAATGCCAAAGCTAATGCCAAAAAGAAAGAGGCTCTGGAAACATCAGGTAACTGACAGAAGCCATCAAGTGGCTTTGCATGTCATCTGTTTGATCTGAGTTGGAGAGTGTTTTAAAAAGCTCTGAGTTATTGAATTTTTTTAATGAAGTTTAGGGTTCATAAGTGATAAATAGCTTTATTTTCCCCTTCTTACCATGGAGGTTTGTGTTCCAAATTTTTCTCTTTCTTTTTTTTCTGGCACAGTGGGCTATGCTTGGCTTCCTCTGATGAAACATGATCAGATAGCTTCTCAAGAGTATAATATCCCGATAGCAACAAGTCTGCCTCCTGATTATTTAAGCATTCAAGATTCTGCAAGTGGAAAGGTATTGAGTAATGTATAATTTAAGAGAAAATAAAAACACTTCAGCTAAATGGCATGAGGTTATCTTTCTTTCTCTGCTGAGAAGATGAAGACCATAGTGTATGTGTCCATTATATTTATGAACAAAATACACCAGCAGTATTCCAAAGCTCTTGTTTAGTGTATGCCTACTAGAAGTGAACTATTAAAAGTGATTCCTTCAGCCTGGCACAGTGCACACCTGCCATCGCAGCAACTCGGGAGGCTGAGGTAGAAGGATTGCAGGTTCAAGGGCAGTCTCAGCAATTTAGCAAGAGCCTGTCTCTAAAAAGAGAAAGGACTGGGGATGAAGCTCAGTGATAAAACACCCGTGGGTTCAATCCCCAGTATCCATAAATAAAGAAATAAATAGATAAATATTTGGAAAAGAGATTTGAGGACATGTTTGAAAAAATAAAACTAAACATATCATATTGGTCTCATCTGCCAATATGGCCTAATATATTTGCATCTTTTCCGTATCTGTAGTAATGTACAAGTAATGGATCAGGATGGTCAATTAGCATAAATTAAATAACCTATTTTTTCCCTTGAATTATCATAGTAACAATGACAAACTTTTTTTTTGCAGCATGGAGGGAGTGACATCAAGTGGGTAGATGGTGGCAAACCACTTTTCAAGGTGTCGACATTCGTTGTATCCACTGTGAATACTCAGGTGGGTACATTGTCCTGCGATATTAGCATCCTCTCTAACATGCCAGATCACAAGGTGTCTCCTGTACATACAGGATGAGACAAGTCAGAGGTAGGTGACTGAATACTGCAAAGAAGGATATTTTGGGCACAATTTTATGTCTCTCTTAAGATAAATAGAATGTCCCAACCCTATAAGCCCAGCTGCCATAAAATTTGAGACCAAAACACCAGGAGAGCATTTAACAGAATGATATCACCTTTGCGGTATGATTTCCTCCATGGACAACACCCAATACCCCTCTGCCCATTAAAAAATATACTTTCCTGTGTATGGAAGGGAAATTGGTAGAATGCTATGAAAAAAGCAGGAGTGGGAAGAATAAACAAAGGACCTTTACAATAAAAGGAGTTCAGCCCCGGGAAGTAGTTCTCCACCCATTGTCACGTGGCCAAGAAGGACAGCAAAGCCGGTGAGACTGAGATGGCAGAGCACCTGAGCTTTGCAGTGCAGGTGGAGCCTTCGATAGACCCCAAGGCCCAGTGAAGGTGGAACTTTGTCACTCAGGCTTCGTGACACAGTACAGTACATCCAAGCCTCTGCCCTGCAGAAATGCTCATCTCACACCACATTGAATGTGGGTCACCAGCTCATGTGCATCGTCAGAAATAAACATCTGTTGCTGTTGCAGGATCCGCACGTAAATGCATTTTTCCAAGAGTGCCAAAAACGAGAGAAAGACATGTCCCAGTCACCTACCTCGAATTTCGTCCGCTCTTGTAAGGTAAGGCAACGTGCCAGTAGCTCCAGTGGTCTCCAGGGTAAAACAGACCAAAGAGACCTCACACTGTCCACTGAGGAGCAAACAAAGAGGTGACTAGCCCTGATGATTCAAAATGCGATATTAATTCAGAAAGTAAATAACTTTATTTCATGATATCTAAGTAGTTCTATCTGTTGAATAAAGCAAAGATCATTGTTCTCTAAAACAAAAATGATTGAAAAATCAGAATGGATCTGCTGTAGTTAATTAAATGGAGATATTTAATTATCTTCACACTCTGCTGAGCTTAGTGAAGAATGGAGCCAGGGAAAGGTGAGCCACGATATTCACATTCAAGTTCTGAAAAACACCAGCAGAACATGCTCTATTATATTTTCCTTATTTATTTATTTACATATTTGACTAATTAAAATTACATATGGAACTATATACGTATATTTATCAGGTACCACACAATTTGAAATAAGTATACATCGTGCAAAGACTAAATCAAGCAAATGCACAACCTCACATACTTATCATACTTTGGTGGGAAAATTTAAAATCCACTCTCTTAGAGATGGTCAAACATAAAATAAATTGTTATTAACTATCGTCACCATGCCATACAATTGATCTCTTGAACTTACTCCTCTGGTCTACTGGAAATGTAGGCTTTCACCAGCATGTCACCAATACCCATTCCCCTGTCCCAAATACCCATTCCCCTGTCCCCAGTAACCACTCTTCCACTGTCTGCTTCTATGCATTCAGTTTTTTTTTAGATTCCACATATAACTGAGACCATGTGGCATTTGTATTTCTGTGTGCTTGGCTTATTTCACATTATTTCATAATGTCCACCACGTTCATCCATGTTGCTGCAGAGGACAGGATTTCCTTTCTTAAGGCTGTATAGTATTCTGTTTACCACATTTTCTTAATTGGCCTGTTAATGGACACAGGTTGATTCCATGTTCCTTCCTATTTTGAATAATGCTTAATGGGCCTGGAAGAGCAGGTGTCTCTTCAATATTCTGACTCAATTTTCTTTGAATATGTAATGGGATTGCAGGGTCATATTGCAGTCCTGCTTTTAACTTTTTTGAGAACTCCGTGCTGTTTGCCGTGATGGCTGTCTAATTTACATTCCTACCAATAATGTACCAGGATTCCTTATTCCACATCCTCACCAATACTTCTTATTTTTCACCTTTTTCATAACAGCATTCTCATGGTGTGAGGATATTTCAATGTGGTTTTAACTTGCCTTTCTCTTATGGTTAATGATGTAAAGCGCTTTTTCATATACCTGTTGACTATTTGTATGTCTTTTGAGAAATGTCCTTACAGATCCTCCGTCCGGTTTTTAATTTTGTTGTGTGTTTAATTGCTGTTGAGGTTTTGTTGTGTCCCTTATATACTTCAAATATTCAACCCTCATTTGATGTATGGTTTGCAGATATTTTATTCCCTCCAGCAGGTTGTCTCATTACTCTGTTGATGATATCACAGGCTGGGAAGAAGGTTTGAGTTAAATGTAATTCCCATTGTCTATTTTCACTTTTGTCACCAGTATTTTTGTGATCATGTCCAAAAAATTATTACCTCAATCAGTGTTGCAGAAGTTTTCTAGAAGTTTTAGAGTCTCATGTCTTTAATCCAGAACATGCTTTAAATTTTAAACTATATTTTTTTTCTGCCAATTTACTACAGAATTTACTGAATGTGGAAAAGATTCAAGCAATCATGAGTTTTCTGCCTATAATTTTGAATCAGCTCTTCAAAGTTCTGGTGCAGAATGAGGAAGATGAAATCTGTACAACTGTCACCAGGTATCCATAGCACCACCTTGGGAGAAGAGATGTCATATCTGTGGTTACACAAAACCTTGATTGCTTGATTTTAACTGAATAATGTTTACACTGCATTTGAACATATCTCAAATTTAAGTATTTCTCACTCTTGAATCCTTACCTTCTAATAACCTATTAGGATCATTAGTAAAGTGCAAGATATCTTTTTCTAACTTTTCCTTTCTGTTTTTTAAACATTTTATTTTGAGATAATTTTAGGGTCATATGTAATTTAAATAATTAAAAGAAATAATGTGGAGAGAACCAGTATACCTCTTACCCAGTTTCCCCCAATGGCAACATCTTTCAATGTATACATGAGAGTGTGTATACACACATGCACTCACACACACACAAAAAAAAAAAACTTATATATTATATAACCTTGTGGTATTGGCTCTGTCACTTAGCATAATTCTCTGAAGATGCATCCAACTCATTTATCTATCAATAGTTTGTCCTTTTGGTTAGTATTCCAGATATGGACATACCATAGTATGCTTTAGCAATTCACTTCTTAAAAAGACATCTGAATTGTTTCTAGTTTGGAATGTTAAGAATAAAGCCACTATAAAAACTCATGTACACATTTTACATATACATAATTCTAATTCTTTATTTCTCTGAGATGAATGCAATGGCTGGGTGGTATGGTAGTTGAGTCTTAAATATGTAAGAAACTGCCAAACTCAGAGTATCTGTGTCACTTCATATTCTCACAAGAACTTTTTTCAAAACATTAAATTTTTTTCTTTAACTAACATTATTTTAAATGTGGTCATGTTATACTCTTTCAACATCACTAATCTGGCTACTGAAAAAATCAGTTATGCATTTATAGAAATAATGTTTTGAATTAATCATTTAATCATGTATTCCTACTATTCATTTTTTAAAAAATTAGTTTCAGCATTCTGGAAATTTCTATTGGTAAATGTTTACAGCATATTACTTCTCTTGTCCAGAGTGGGGATTTTTAGTTTCTTAAATAGAGCCCTGAAGTTCTGACAATTTTAGAATCTGTAATGGTTCCATATCAGCCAGTTTGGGGCTCATGTGAAAAGTAACCAACTCTACCTTCATCTAATGCCCGATTCAGCTATGTGTGTCTATGTTGACAAGCCTTTTAAATACTGGGCTGACAGGTCCATTGAAATTCAAAGATATTTCTAACCACTACATGAAGCAACCAGTAGTATTAGTATAAAAATTAAAAAATTCACTCACACCACTACTACTATTTGTACCCCTAACCCAGTCAAGGCAGGAAAAGAAACCCAACTGTATCTTAACCTAATTTATTTTTCCTAAGTACAGAGTGTGTCTATAGGTTGGAAGCCAAGCTCTTTTAAAAGTCTTCGGTTTTAATTTTATCCTAAAAAATGATCTGTTTTCCAAGAAGACGATATCAGCAAATGCAATTCAACCTGGTCAGACAGTCTCCAGTGGGTCACAGCAGCCGTAAGGCACTGTGTTTAGCTTAGTGTTTCCAGGTTCCGAGTTGGAAATGGTTCACAGGTATTTGAGTGAGGAAAGCAAGAGAAAAGTGTGAACCTGGTTCATTCATTCTTCCAACAATGATTAACACCCAGTTTACCAAGCATCAAATGACAAATTAAAGTGGTGTTTCTCTCCCTTCTGCAAAAGACCACTAATGAGCTTTGCTTTTCCAGGGTGCTGACCGATATTGTGGCCAAGTGCCATGAGGAGCAGCTCGACCACTCTGTCCAGTCATACATTAAGGTATGAAATTGCCACTGGGACATTGGTCTTATCCCTTCATGCTGTGTGGCTTGTCGCATTCCCTGTCTACAATAAGTGAAAAGCTCTCTTCCTTAGTTGGTTCCAGGTGCCCGCCATTTTTAAATTCCCTATAGCAGAACTCCATCTTTTTGCATTAATGAGCTAGATGTATTGTTTATGTGTAAATGTATATCTACTGTGTGTATGTCCAAACAAAATTTATATGGGGAGAGAGGAAAGTAAAAGGATAGAAGAAAAGATGGAAGGACTTTTCTCTTGAAGTGAAGATTACAAATACATGAAATTCTAATGTTAATATAGGGAAGACTGTTCCACAAGGTATGTTGAATGCTCTGTGTTTCTTCTGTAATATTTTCTTAGCTCTTTTTATTGTTTTCTCAGGCGTTATTTCATTTTCCCAGTTACTGTATATTTGTACCTGCTTCTGGTATGTTAAGTCCTTTATCTTCTGGCATGAACCACTTGCCCATCCCATCAATATGCACTGCTTTCTTCAGTGTCCTGTGTCAAGCACTCACCCGGAGATGTTTCTATTCTCATTTCCAGTTGGCCTGTGAATTAATGCCAGTGAACTTGTGATGATGTTTGCACTTTCACACCTGCTACCTCATGTCTTCTCCTTGAATACAAAGAAAGAACTACCCAGAGATAAATACCTTAATCTGATTTATAATATGCAGAGGATCTGCATTGCAATTTTTGTCTATGTATAAATTAAATCTTTTGAGACACTGACTTTTTAATTAAGAGAATATACTTCATACTATATATGGACAGACATACACTCAGACATTCTAGATGTCTCGAAATGTAACTAGAGAAGAATTTAGGCTTTTGATGCTAGAATCTTGATCTTTAAAATAATACTAATAATTACAGTTATCAATGCACCTGTAAAGGAAATAACTAGGAATTGCATTCTGGAGTAAGCCCCTTGTGATACCATCTATAGGTATTCAGATGGTATGTTCTCACTATAGTTTTATGCTATATATTTCCTACCTGCCAGAAATGTTGGCTGTCTTCCCAAAACACAAGGGCACAAGCATGTGCCCTTCCTGAAAACAGCAAGAATACTGGCAATCCTCTGTGACTCCATGGTGATTTCCCTGCCCTGTGATTTTACCTGATAAGACCCTCCTTTCATTCATTCTTTCTTTCTTTCTTTTTTGGGGGTTGGAGGATGGAACCCCAGGATACTCTATCACTGAGCCACAGCCTCAGCCCTTTTTATTTTTTACTCTGAAACAAGGTCTCACTAAGCTGTCCAGGCTGGCTTCCAACTTGCCATCTCCTGCCTCAGCCTCCTGAGTAGCTGGGATTGTCGGCATGCACCACTGTGCCTGGCTAAAACCCACATTTCAATTACAAAAAGCCAGTTCCATGTACAGATACCTTTTTAGCTTATGCTCTGTTTAAGAGAGTATCACAGATTACTCTTATAGGTATTGATGAGTATACTGTTCAACAGAATCTGGATAAATTTCACCCTATGTATTCCGATTTTCTATTCTCCAAAGAGACTAAGAAGAAAACAGTCATCCCTTGATCCTCTGTACACACACTTCATTTCAACACAGTGTTATATTCTTCATTCCAGTGAATAGTTGAAAATCACACTGAGGACCCACTAGTCTGTCTGTTTTGGGGACAGTCAAGGCTAGTTCCTTCTAAGTTCCTCAGCTCTCAGACTCTTCATCTGTGATGCTACTTATTTTATGCATGGTCTTGATTTTTAACCAGAATATCTGAAATATCCTGACAAGACCATTTCACTGTATAATAAAGGAGATCCATTGCTTGTTTAGTTTGTTTTGAAGTGCTTCAAATCTGGAAATGTACTGATGTGGAATTTCAGATTAATAACAATTCCTAAGGATATTTTAGAATATATATTCAAATATCTAAACATATACTTACTAATAAGATAAACAACTTTCACTCTACTTGGGAGAGTGCACTAAAGGTTTAACGGTCAACTTTAGCAGTCAGCCTCACTCACCTTCAGGGTTCTCCTCTGTCACCTAAGGTGAGGGAGAGAGACCAAGTGAACATCCAGCTCTGATTCTGTGACTGGCCTCCCATCACACCACACTGTTGACAGCCTGCCCTTGATCAAAGAGTCTGAATCTTTACCCCAGGTGGGAAAAAACTATTTAACATACAGGTTGATGTTAAATCCCACAGCAAGAATCATAATGAAAACTGATGGGCTGTTTCCAAAAAGTGCTTGGAGGCCCTTGAAACATGTGCTATTTGGTGTAATTTTATATTTATTCAGAAGTAAACAAAAACACCATTTCAAGTTCAGTGGTGCTAAATGCTGCTACCTCACTCCATTGACAATATCCAGACTGCACACAAACACCATGTCTGTTTCAAAAATGTGTGTTTAAAGTCAATCTAGCTAAATGCCATGGTTTCCAGTGATTTCTGGCACTGACAGGTTCTAGTAGTCACAATTTTAAATTTCAGCTCTAGTAGAAAGCCCTTCTGGCTAGATAACTGCTTGGCATTAGAGAGTCGCTGATGACTTTACTCTGACGAGGCATAATCTCTAAGGGGAAAATTTGTGTTGCTCTTAACTTTAGCTAGTTTCATGCACCCATTAGCTTTGTCTTTCTCCTTCGATATGAGCTTGCAAAACTCAGGCTCCACCATGGTGTTGATATGCTACGAAGTTCAAAGAAATGGCGATAAATTTGGAAGTGACTATGCCTCTGCTTTGAGCCCTTCTCATGTGTACCTTCCCTCTGAATCATAGTGAAGTCTGAATTGTGAAAATTATAAAGAAATACCCTTCTTGAGGCAAACCCAACTCATACTAAAATATTATAATACAGTGAAAAGCATTTTACATTTGAAACAGATTTATGTCCATTAATGGATATGAATATTCTTTAAAGATATGAAAAAATAATGAAAATCAGCTCCAAACCAATCTTTTTTGAAAAAATATATATATAAACAGGACTTGTCATCTGACTGCCAACCGATTCTCAGGAACCTCTCCCTAGCTGCGTCTGAGCTTGGGATGGTAGAGCCTGGGCTTGGGGGGACCCAGCCCATCGGCCTCTGGAAGGCACCCGCTTCCCCACTTGGCTATTTGAGTGGGTGCTCTACCCTTTCAGGATGAAGAATTGCTACCATGACATCCGTTACCAGTGGAAGGAAGGAGAAGGGGAATGTGTCCTACGTAGGTGGGTCAAAGCCCTCCATGTTTCCTTGAACTCGCTAAATGGCTCTCTGGCTCTTTCTCTCCATTTCTACCAAAAGACTTTGAAGGAGAGCCTAGGTGAGCAAGGCCCTACCGTGCAAAGCCCTAAGTAGGAACAGGTGTGTACCACTCTTACCAGTGGGCCTTCATTTATTTCATGACAAAATCTGGCATGAGCAGATAATTCTGAGTAATGAGTTATTCATGTGGCCTAATTTTTGAGGCTTTTTTTTTTAAGTAATTAACTTGGTTTCCTTTTTGGATTTTCTTCAGTTCGTGTTCAAGGCCAGCGTATGCAAGGAGAGAACGATACATGAGGAGCTGGCGAAAAATGTGACTGGTCTTTTGAAATCGAATGACTCAACAACAGTAAAGCATGTCCTGAAGGTAAAAAGTTTAGAGAACAGCTGATCAGTTGTTGGTATAATGGGTGGATCTCTCCTGTGACCTGGAAAGTGATAGAACTCTCTGAATTTCATGGGTAATTTTTCTTCTGGTTCCTGACAGAAGATTCATAATGAAACTGTAGCATATAAAAATATTAAGCAAAGGAGATCTGTGTCAAGAGAAACAGAGAAAAGTAGATTGGACTCAATCTTTTAAGAGCTTTGGGCTAAAGGCACAATCATTAACCATTGAAAATGATCTAAAACATTCAAAATTCTCCATGTAACACAATAAAGCATTTGGGGACTTTTAGTCACTGTTAAGAGAAAAAATACCTTGAAAAAATATCAACTGTGCTATGTGAATGAGCACACGGAAGACAGCAAAACTGAGCAGCAGCCACTTTTAGGTCTCGAAGAGTTAGAACACAGCTGGATCATGTGAGAAGCTTATAAAACAGTAACTCTAAATTATTATGGAATCCTGATTTTAGGCCTAAGCTAAATTTAATTATCTGTTGGGACTTCAGGAATGAACCATTGATAGGGTATAGCTGAAAAAGGAAGTCAGGATCAACAAGCATCACCAGGAGTTCACTAAAATCAAATTATCCTGGGTGAAGCGGTTCGTTTTCTTGAATTAAGCCTATGAGGATATTCATTCCATTTGTCCACCCCGTGTATCCCAAGGGCTCCTCTTGCAGCAGGCACACTCCTAGACACTTGGGATGCATCAGAGAACAGAATGAAAATTTCTGCCCTTGAGGAGCTTATGTTCTACTGGGGAATGAAAATAAAATTACACATGTAATTTATGAATAAATTATATGTTAAAGGTGAGAAATCAGATTGGAAGAGAAAATGTGCAACATCGGAGGAACTGGGGGTCCTGAGGACAAAGAGTTTGATTTGAAATCTCAACTAGGGTGGGCAGGTTGGAGCCCATGAAGAAGGCAATATCGGAGCAGAAATTGTCCTGACGGAGGGAGGGAGCTTGCCTTGGGGATCATCCAGTGGCATTTTGGAGGGAAGGACCTTTGATAAGTCACAGGGCAGCAGTACAGCATGTGGAGCGGAGGCTAGGGGAAGGTTAGCTGGTGAGATGAAGTCGGAGGAGCGTGGGTTGTTTGGTATGTCCAAGGGCCATTGTGAGAGTGATTGAATTCAGAGACAAATGTTGGGACAGTTGGCATGAAGGTTAAAAATGCCATTCTGGTGACTGGGGACATTGCTCAGTTGATAGAGTACCTGCCTTGCATGCACAGAGCCCTGGGTTCAATCCCTAGCACCACACTCACACCAAAAAAAAAAAAAAAAAAAAGCCATTCTGGGCAAGATAGGAGACGGGATATTGTTGCAGTAGGCCTTGGATTCATTCAATGTTCCTGACCATGTGAATTTTACTTCTCTCTCTCTTTTTTTTTTTTTTTAACTAAGAATCGATCCCCTCATTAAGCCACAACTGCCTCTGCTCCTTCTCATCTCAGTCAATCCTCTGGAGTTAGGACTGTGTGCTCAAAAATTTTTGACAACATTGTATCACCCTAAAAGTGGCTATATAATTCAGTGTTCATTCACACTAGAGCAAATAAGTAAATGGTGATCATTTATGTGATGTGGTGACAATGTATGGCACCCCCTCCACCTCATGCCTTAGAACATGAACCCATTCTCAAGGCCAACATATAGAGTAACTAAGAAAACATACCCAGTGGAAGACCCACCTCCCTTCCAGACCTGGAGAGACCCAGGAGCCTCCACCCGGTTCCAGGGCTGCTTAGACCCTTCCTATGTCCTTCCTCCAGAGTGTGGATCTAGTTGCCTAGGTGCAATGCCAGACCCCAGGAAGGAGCCCTCACCAGCAGAGAGGAAAAGCAGGATCATGGACATCTCTTGATATGCAGGAAAGACAGACATACTTGGGCCCCAGGCCCCTCAAGGTGCAGGAGGGGCAGGGTCCTGCTCTGCCCAGATCCCACATTGGATGTGGCAGTCCAGAGTGTTATGAAGTTATATTTTTCAAGGTAGGATGAGCGAGCATTTTATTTAGCACTTTGTCAGCTTGACTTCTAATTTCTGTTTAAACATATAACCTTTTATTTTTACACTCCCCAAGATCCCTGGAAATTTTAGGGATTGGCTTGCTGTGAAAAGTTATAGTTTTCTTAACTAAGTGAAAAAAAATAGAGCATCCTATGAACAAACAATTATTAGTTATCAGTCATGCCAAGTAAACTAGAAACTTGTTTTAGTCTAAATATTTTTTGAGACAATTGAGAAACCAAAATATCTGACATGTACTTTTACCATTGTATCTTTGTAAAGATCATCCTGAAATAATGGAACTATATTATTGCCCTGGTTCATTTAGCTTCAAAGAATACAAGATTAAGATAAAGGTGGGATAATATCACATACTGTGAAGAACAGAATTATCATTATTTTACCATAGGACAATAAGTTGTTATTGTCTCTTCCTTTTCCTAACAGCATTCCTGGTTCTTCTTTGCAATTATCCTCAAATCAATGGCACAGCACTTGATTGACACAAATAAAATCCAGGTAAGATCATGTATAATATAGTCATATAATGTCAGCCAGCAATCTCACTGATGAACAGGTTCTCGTTATTTCCATTTTTATTGGCTTTGGAAACCTTGGCAATGTATGTTAATTGTTTTCTTTAAGCGGAGGAAATGATCATGTATGTCAGTACAGACCCATTCAAAAGCAGACGCCAGGAAAAAATTACAAGCACAAAAAATTCCTTGGGCAAAAATAGCTATAAAGGAAAAAGGGACAGGAAAAAAGAAAATAGGAAGTTCTGATGTGTGTAAAAGAAAATGAAGAAGGAAGGAGGATTGGCTGGAAAGGGCCATTCAATGAGAAAGTTTTGGCCAGGCCAGTGGGTAGTCTGAGAACAAAGAAGGCTCTTTATAGGATTCTGCAGATCATCTAGCTCTAGGACCTCGGCAACCTCAGTCTTTGAATGGGAGCAGCATGGGGAGAGTGTGGCCATGGTGTGTGCTTGACTCAATGTCTTTTTACATTCTTCCCAGTAGATTGTCTTGCAGGAGCATCTGAGCTGTGCATGGCTATGGCTTCCACAGTCTGCAGTCTGCATAGCACACTGCACACATTCTTGAATTTGCTCTTCCTCAGCTCCATTGAGACTCTTTACCTGAGAGGATTAACTACAGCTCCTATCATGGCAGCAGGTCTCCTTAGGGGCCACCACGTAGTCATCACTTACCTGCACTACAATCCATTCTCAATCCCCTCACCCTAGCTCGGGCTCTGAAATTCTTGCTAACTTACCTGATAGTGGGACCCAAACCCTAATTCCACAGTGCTCTCAGCCTCAGTACTCACACTCCACTTGGGGCAGGTTGCTGCATATGACAACTCACAATCACAACTGGACAAGGAGGACCAAGACACATCCAGAGGCATCACCTCCGTTCCACACTTATTTCTCTCAGCTCTCATTTGGGTAAGACCAAGGACAAGACTCTGGCACTGTCTCCTCCCCTCCAGGAGGGTAAATCAGAACAGAATAACATTGCATGAGGCGGCGTGGCAGGGATTAGGGCTGCTGTTCTGATTTACTCTTTTTGTGGGGGAGAAGCAACGTCAGAGCGTCCATATGGCTTCCCCACTAGGATAGTACCGCAGGACCCACAGTCAGTGTAATGTTGCTCCAAATGTCAATTTTGTCAATTCCCACTGTACAGTTGTGACCAGTTAACTGACTCCTAGCTGGATCTTTGAACCCAGTGGACCTATTGTTAACAGAAATTTAGTCAAGACTCCGTTTTTAATCCCTGCAAGTCCTCACTCTAACAGTGCAGACATGGAGATGTGTTTGGTTTCCAGATATCGATTTCAACTTGGATCTGTATCCAAATGTCCTTGAAATGTGTTATTATTCCCCTCTCCCCAGTGGACAGCAGCCTGAACAAATGGCTGTAGGGCATTTGGGGGAAAATAAAAGTGGTAGAATCATTATAGTGTATACTTAGTACTATTTTATGGGTTTCCCATTAGGGACCCTGCCACCTCTTCACTTGATGTATACCAGATATGAACATTGACTCAGGTCCAGGAGAAAGAAGGGCATCACGACTATTTATTGGAGTGAGCATCTCAATCTGCCAGATGTTCCTTCTTTCGTACTTAATGGATGCAAATTGCCACCATTGCTGGTTGCTTTGTTTTGTCTGTAGGGTTTCTGCACAGCGCTAGCCAGCTCCACAGGTCCTGAGAGTCAAGCCCCCTTTGCTTTCCTCCAACCTTGCTATTTATAATAGCTACAGCCTCCTGGCCGATGGAGATTAAGTACCACACAGGGCCTCTGCGATTATGGTGGCCCGTGGTCCCCACAGCTGTTGCTCCTCCTACCTGCAGACAAGGAGGCACCACTGAACATCTGAGTGAGGTTTGTCTCTAGCACCTTCTTGATGACCTGGGTGCGGAGTGTGTTTCCTGGACCTTCCTGTGGAACCTGATACTCTGGTGGCTCTTCTGGTCTCATGGCCATTCCCACATGTCCATTTCCTCCATCTTTCACTCTGTCCTCCCTCCTCTGCCAAGGTAACTCAGACATTTCCAACTTTCCCTTAAGTGGCCCATCTCCTTGATTCTGAGAGCCACCCTAGCAGTGAGTTGCCTATCTCTGAGGCTTTATTTGGTCCTGTGCCCCGAAAAAGCACCCTCTTGCCTTTAAATTCTAATTTACCCCTTTAACATTCTGGCCTCTTAGAAACCCCTTAGTGTCCAGTCTCAGGTACTCCCCTGGCTCCTGCTCATACACACTAGCTAATTTTTACAGCCCCTTGTAGTACATTGTCTTTCCCACTTTATTCATCCCAAGAAGTCCTCAGTCCCAGGACAGGAGGGGGTTCAGCTCCCAGGAGTTTGCCTTTGGGGTGTCTCTCATATGGGAGAAGTACTGGCTGTTAGTGGGGAGGGTAGGACATTTCTATCAACACTAAGGGTTAAGGGCACTGTGCTACTTCCTTAAGGTCACCCACCCAGAAGCTCCATCCAGAGGCTTCCAGGCCCCAGGCCTTTCCCACCGTGGCCTTGACCTTAGCATAACAAATGTGTGGGCTGTACCTTTAATCTCTGCTGTTCACAACTCTTCACCTTAAGTCCTATGTTTGCTTTGTGGCTGCATCTGTTCTTCCACTTCCAGAGATAAGAGCCTCCGGCCTGGAAGGAAGAGAAAAATCTAAAATAAAGATTAGAACGATTCCCATCTCTGTCATTAAGCCAGACTGGAAATCCTCACCATCGTAATCCCTCCCCTGTCACCAACTTGTTAGATGATAAAAATGACATTTAACATCTCAGAATTGATTTTTCTCATCTGTAAAAGAATGGATTAGGGGAAAGTTCTCCTCCAGTTATCACCACCGTGCATCTTCTCACATAAGTAGGTCACAGGGCACACCCATGAGCAGCCTAGGAATAAATGATCACACACAACACTGTGTCCACCAGTCCACCTTCCATGACGCAGGCTTGCTTCTCATTACCAGCTTCACTGATAACCCCACCCTCCAGAGTTCTTTCAGGGGCCCAACACTGACAATTTTCTCACCATCTCTACTGATCACAATAGGAAAAGACCTGAAATCATCATTTTGCATAAAGACAATTATAGTAAACTTCTCCCAAGCTGTTCTTTTTTTTTTTCTTTATAAATTATGAAGTAAATGGCCTTCTTCACCGTTAGAGAAATTTCAGTCACTAATTTCAGGAGATTTAGGGAGTATAAAAAGGTGCTGCTCCTCTGAGAGACCCAATATGGTTAGGCCAGTAGCGCCCCCTGCCTTCAGGCTAAGGTGAGTCCCTGTTTCCTTGGAGCTACTGAACAGCTTCTCGCACTCATCTCTTACCCCAAAGGTCCACTGAACTGCTCAGACTTTTGCTCCCCATTGCTCTCCTTGCTCCTAAGAGCTCCCAAATGCTGATGTTCAGCCCTTGTCTCCAGGGCCTACTCCTCATCGTCTTGGCCATCCCATAGCCCAGCTTGTCCTCCTTGTTCAGCTCTGCAGCTCAGGAAGCCTGCTGTCATCTCACTTCCTTCTCCTGTCCTGAGACAGGATGCCACCATCTCTGTACAGGAATTCTTCCACCTCAAGCCTTCCTGATGTTCTTCCAGAGAACAGGCTGAAAGTCTTTGGTTTAAGAGTAGAGGTAGACCACAGGATGCCTTTGAAAGATAGGGATGAAAAAAGGAAGAAAAAAGGCAATAGCAAAGCCCAGGGCATTGTGGAGAAAACAGGCATTGACATAATTATTGGGTCTTAGAAAATCACAAATGAAAAGAGGAAACTACAAATGTGCTTTGATGACTTAAAAAGTGATTGTTGCTTTCATATATGCTGCCATCTAATTCTAAATTCTGTTTCTGTGTGTAGTGAAAATGTGTCTGGGTCTAATTTTTAAATGCAACTTGTAAAAATGAATTAATTTTACTGATCCTATAGAAAATGTCTATATAAATTTAAGTCATGGAGACAACTCAGCCATCTCAAACTTCCCCCTCATGTACAGAAGTCCAAACAGGACTCACAAAGTTTTATTCAGTGTTATGTAATCTCACCGCCAAGCCCTTCTGTGCCTTGTGTCACAAGCATCTTAACCTGTGAGGCCTCACTGTCACTCCTTCCCTGTGGCACATACTGGGACCAGAATGTTAAGGTTAGCTAAAGCACATCCGTTATTAGGGAACATTTCAAACCAATTTCTGTACTCATCTCGTTCACTGATTTCTAGTAGCTGTTTATTAGGGGACTCCTAGTTCTAAAAGAATCAAAATATGAGTTTAAAATTTAAAATTGAGTTAAATGGAGCTATACATCCAAAAACTGTTAGGATAATATTCATTAAATTTTTAACAGTAGATACTCCCCAAGAAGCAAGAGAAGGTAATTAAGATGTGAGAGAGCTTTTTAAAAGTTTGCATTTTCACATTTCTTTATTGTTTGAATAGTTTGCAGTTAACATGTAGTAATTCAAATTTTAATGCAAAGGTGAAAATTTATTGACCAAAATAGAAAGGAACATTAAATGAAAATGGTGGAAATCGTGACCTTGAAATATAAAAGTCTTCTATTTATTTTTGCCTTCAAGTTTGCAAAAGGGCTCTTTATTTGTCAATCTATAAAGTAAGTCTCTTTATTTCCTCCCCACTTAGTATTTCACATGCTACATTATGAATAATCCATTCTTTCCACAGCTTTCCCGGACTCAAAGATTTCCTGAATCTTACCAAAGTGAGTTGGACAATCTTGTGATGGTCCTGTCCGACCATGTGATTTGGAAATACAAAGATGCACTTGAAGAAACCAAACGGGCGAACCACAGCGTGGCCAGATTTCTTAAGGTACAATTATGAGTCTGCGTTTCTGCTCACACCCCGTGGCAGGGAGTGCAAGTTGGCTTAAATGTTCATGGACTCGCATCTCTGTGATAAAGAGTCAAAACTAACACAGAGAGATGCATGTTTTCATTACACATTTTTCCTGCTTTAAATACTTCTTCATTTTTTTTCCAATTTGGAGTTTCTCCTTGAGGAAATATTAAGGAGATATTTTAAATGGATAAAAGTATCCATTTGAGTGTTGTCAAATCATAGTATTTCTAAATAATTTTAAAGAGAAAAATGAAATGTTTGCAGGAGAAGCTGCATTGTGACAGTATTATTCTCTGAAGCATTTCTGCCCTTGAAATGGCACTGCAGATTGTGATGGTTGTAACAATCATATCAAATAGCCATTTTGGAAAAACCTTTGGGAATTGATCACTTTGGGTATATTACCTGGAGGCTTTAGATGATGTAAAGATTACTCAAGGATCATATGAAAAGAAAATTATCAGTTTAAATATGCAGCAACAACTTTCGAATCTGGATGTATAGGGAGGCCAGTTATGTTTCTCTGGGTTACAGGGATTCGTATTGAATTGAAAAGATGAAAATGTAAAGTCAAAAAAAAGTCAACATGCAGAATTATGGTAATCATGTAGCAGACAATGAACTTAATTAGAAAGACAGTGTTTTTCTTCTCTTCCTTCTGTTATACAGCAGATGACTACAATAACCTTGATGAAGCCACTTTAGTTGTTTCTTTATGTTAGATGCAAGAACATGCCGGGGGACTGTGAGAATTCATAAATAAACGCTAGTAATATAACATTGAGAAGCTGTGGCAGTGGATGAGAAATTAACCTGGGTCGTCTTTGTTGTGCTTTAATTTGGTCTAAATTATTTTCTAATGTGTTAAAAATTACTCCAAATTATACACTATAGTTTTTTCTTACCTGAGTTTATTTATTTTTCAATGTTTTGCCTCTCATTTTTTCTTTTCTCTTTCCTTGCTTCCAGTGAGAGAAAAGGATTGTCAGGGTTAAAGGGGAAGAGGGTAAAGGAGAAAAAAATATTACTTTAGTTATTTACCACATTTTAAGACCTATGGACATAAAAATTATTGTTATACTGGTAGTTTATTTGAAGCACTTCACAGAATAAAATATTTGGGAAAATCATTAATATTTCATCGCTATTAATATTTCATTGAAAATACTAAGTGATGTTTTATATAGTTGATAAATACAGATTTGTAACTTTCTGAAGTATATACTATATAGAGTATTTCAATTAGTTGCCATATGTGGAAGAATGCTTAAGCACATTTTAAAGATTTTTTTTTAAAAAACACATATAAGGTACAGTTATGAAGCTACGTTTTTAATTAACCCATTTAATTAAATGTTATTTTGCTTCAAAATATATCATCATCTTTCCTAAACTCTTTGATGACTCCTCCAGTAAAGATGTTTGAAAGTAGACTTTTATCCCTTTTAGCGCTGCTTTACGTTTATGGACCGAGGGTTTGTGTTTCGGATGGTTAACAATTACATCAGCATGTTCTCCTCTGGGGACCTCAAGGTAAGAGCAATGGGCTGGAGTGACTGCTTGCTAAACTCTGGCATTGTAAATAAGTAAACTGATACACATGTAGATCTACCTTAAAATGTAAGGTATTTTCTACATCAGAAAATAATGTCTATGCCAAGGAGAGGCAGGCTTTTAAATGGTCCATCTACTGAGCAAGTCTCCCAGGTCCTTCCTTAATGAAAGACAAAGGAGTGGAGGAAAGTGTTTGCCTCTGTTTCTACTTCCTGTGGGAGGTGCAGCCACTGGCTTTCTCCAGCTGCAGTTTCCATAGTCGGGTTTATCCTGGGCTGTGTTGGTTTATCACTGGAAGTCTTACTTCCCTGTCACCCTTAAGTCCTATGCAAAATGGACAATCCATTTGGGCCAATCGCCCTACCCAAACAGGGGCATGAGCCAGGAGGTGAGGAAGGAACTCCTGAGCAGTAGTAGTTCTTCAAGTGTGATTCCCAGACCAGTGAGGGAGCATCAGAAAAGCCCAGAAGTCTGTTTTAATGGGACATTCGGGTGACTCTTTCACATTTTCAAGTGGGGTAATTCTTATGCACTCTCAAGTTCAGACCACTGAGCTATCATATGGCACATGCTAGAGGAATCTAAGACGGAAATTGGCAGATCAACAAAGTTCTATCAGTTAAGTTTTCTTCCAGTGGCAAGAAACAGAAGCGGACTCCAGTTTGATCCAAAGGGAAGATATTGGAAGGAGGTTAGGAGTAATGGCATTGAGTAAACAGCTAGAGAACTAGGTATTGAGAAGAGCAAGGACCAGTGAGCGCACTTTCAGAATAATCACAAATGAGGGGCCATTTGGCCAGGGCACTGCTGCTGCTGCTGCTACTGCTCCTGCTTCTCAAATACATTCTGTAGAGGAAATATGTGATCAACCTGCTCTGTGTCATACACCTGACTCTTAAAGAGGGAAGATGAGTCACCTGAAATAATAGTTTCCCATTCGGCTTTATTTTTGAATTGGGAAGGAAGTAATTCTCCAAGGGGAAATTATTGTTTTAAAAATATATATATATATAAAGACCAAAAGTAAATAATGGCATTTTTAAGCCTTTTATGTCATGCTTGGGAGCCTGAACAATAGTTTTGCAGCAGTAAAAATTTACTTTTGATCCGGGGTATTACATGATTAAATGTAATTTGGTTTGAAAATTCAATTTCTCTCTAAACATTTCTTGAAAGTGTATATTTGTGCTCCATTATTCATGAAATTTGTAGAATATTGGTTGAGATAAAATTGCAGTAGAACCAAATTATATATATTTCCAAAAACAAAAGAGAATGAGTAAAGTTCTCCATGAAAAATAATTAACATGTGATTAATTTACACTCCTGTTCACTATGTTGTATAAGAGGATATGTGAAATACTGTACTTATTTAAAATAGTAGTATTTTAAATTATTAATTGATGATACCCCAAACTACAATCCTAGGACATCTTGAGTACATGGGATATATTTTTGTGTGTGTGAGCTGATATTAGTGAATATAATAATGGTGATCTAATTTGGTCTTAAAGAATGGTTACTTAGCCTGCATGAGGTAAAAATAGACTACTTATGAATGTGCTACTGGTCCTTGGGATGCAGTTGTTCTTAACACATGTGCCACAGTCATTCATCATAGACCACATCTAGACTACACTGTCATTGTCCACATTCAACCATTATTGAAACCTTAGACCTTTTTGATAGGGCAAGGAAGAAAGCAGAATTAAATAACGTCCCTAAGAAGTATCATACAGCAAGCATTTCACTCTTATAAAAGATCTGCACCACCCACCGACTTCCTTAACTTCCTTAGCTCTGGATCTCGGTTGCTGATTGTAGGAGTCTGTTTATGACTTAAGTGTAGTTTTTGAGAGAACAGTGTACCTAGGGTGCAGCAGGATTTTTATCACAATAAACTTGTTATGACATAAACTAAAAGAAGCACAAAACATGACTCAGGACCTTGTCTCATAGAAGCCTCATGTAGGTTACAAATGGGATCTTTCTTGAGGAACCCTGAGCAGTCTCCAAAGACAGGGAGCTTCACGCAAGTACCACTTCAGAGGGCACAGAATCCTTTAAACTCAGTTATTTGCTGACCACACAATAGCAACTCCCTCTTTTTATGAATAAGATTCAAGTGCAGATTTAGTTTGTTTCTATTGACTTCCTTGGTGTATAAATCATAGTCATTCAGTTTGACTCTTTTTCAGACATTGTGCCAATATAAATTTGATTTTCTCCAAGAAGTATGTCAACATGAGCATTTTATTCCGTTGTGTCTTCCCATAAGATCAGCAAACATTCCAGGTAATAACTCCCCGAGTTTTATTAATTAATAATTTAATTAGCCAGTTTTGGTGGCACACAATTCTAATCCCAGTGGCTGAGGCAGAAGGATCTCGAGTCCAAAGACAGCCTCAGCAATGGTGACTCTAAATAAAAATACAAAATAGGCCTGGGATGTGGCTCAGTGGCTGAGTGCCCCTGAGTTCAATCCCTGGTACCTAATAATAATAATAATAATTTTAATTATCATTTGATTAATAATTCCCACACTTTTATTCATTTTGCCTTTAGTTATTGTTTTCTTACCTTCTCAATCATAGTGTTATCTGCAATTGTAACATGAATCTCAGAGCCAAATAATCTGATCATTAAAGTTCAAAAAAGTTGATTGTATATGGTTAAAGAATACAACTCTATGTTTCTCAATGTTTGTGTCTGTCCATTTTCACTAAAGATGAACACAATTTTAAACCTGGTGATTATAACAAAGAATTGTAACCTGTAATCTTCCTGTGTTTTACTTTACTGGCTCCAAAAGAGAGCTTTCCATTGATTTTGAGATATCAAAATAATTGCAGGAAGAAAGTTATACTTTGTGAGTAAAATATCATTTAGGAGTTTCAATTAATGTGTATATAATTATGTCAAAATGAACTTCAAAGAATTGTACAAAGAAAAGTGGAAGAACAGGAGGGAAAGTTAGGAGGGAGGAAAGAGCACAGCATCATAAACACTTGACTCTCCCAGGCCAGAGAGGGAGACCTGCCTCAGGAGGAGAGCCTGGGTCTTCTGTTGACTGCACTTAAGCACAAAGAGTCTGTAGGAAATATTTTTCTTTATTATTTTGAAAACTAAAAAGTGTGTATTGGGGGAGCTGTAGGAGGTTCCTGATAGAAAATTACCCATCTAGACACCAAGATGCAAAGAAAATACTATAATAAGTTAGGAACTTGAAATGCTTTACATGTAAGTAGTGAATGAACTACTCACAACAGCCTTGAGATGATGAAAGCAGAAACAAAGATGGTAAAGAGGCTCCTTAAGCCTACAATAGCTTGCACCATTATTTTAGAGGGAAAATTATAGTATCAAGCCTATAAAAGTTGTGGCATTTTAATCTTAAACATAATCCATGTATATTACCCCCATAAAGCACTTTCCAAAGAAAAAAAGGGTAGAAATAATATTTTAGACCATAATATTTTTAGGGTTCTGAATTTTTTTTACAAGTTAGGGTCAAGTTATTATTGGTTAACTAAGTTGATTTTTAGGAGCACCAAATTCTTATTTGGTCATTTTATTTCCATTCGTTCATTATTAATACCTCAGAAAAAGGCCTGACAATTTCTTGATAGGTCTGATATTATAAACAGTGAACATAAAAGTGTGTTTCAAAACAGGCTGGTTTCATTTTATAGAAAAATAGAACCTTTGTAGGAGCTACTAAAATAATTCTGTTCAAGACATTTTCCCTTAGGGAAACCAATTAACAACCGAAGGTATTCCTCCTGAAAAATAAAAATATTGAAGAGACTCAGTTATAACTTTAAAAAATATATTTTAATTTTCCACTTATAAATTACACATAGTTAATGAATATGTGTGTAACTGAAAGTGTATATGTATATATGTGTATATATATATGTATATGTATATATATGTACTTTCTGTTCATTTGTATTAAATTTAGATCCTTTGACACCTTCAGAATCAACTCAAGAGCTACACGCCTCAGGTAAATAATAGCTTATACTACCCACCTAATCAATATCCAGTTGTCTAATAATATTGATGAGTAGAGATACCATAAATCTCCAGCTTTCATGGTGCTAATAAGTAGTCTTGTATTTAATATCATATAATCAAAATATTCAAAACATTGACTGAACTTTTATCTTGTCACAGATAATTTAATGACTCACTAATATATTTATTTCATATTTTACTCTCCAGAAGTTGATATTTTTGAATTTCCCAAAGCATCAGAAATCTTTGTAGTGTTATTATAAATAAAATTCATATATTTTACATATGTATATCATATATACTTGTTCAATGTAACCTATTTTATATAATATTATACACTACACTATTATTAACTGTAGTCACCATGCCATACATTTGATGTCCACAATTTATCTTACAACTAAAAGTTTACATCCTTTGACCAAAATCCTGTTTCTCTCAATCCCACCTCCTGTAACTGCTTTCCTACCCTCTGTTTCTATGAGTTCAACTTTTGAAGAATCCACATCTAAGTGAGATCATGCAGTGTATTTCCAGGTCTGGCTCAGTTCACTTAGCAACTCCATCCATGTTGTTACACATGACAGAATATTCCCTCCTTTTTTTAAAGAGTGAATAATACTACCTTTTATTTTCTTTATCTCCCCATCCACACATGGACACTTCAGTTGTTTTCATATCCTGACTACCTTGAAGAACTCTTAGATAAACATGGGAGTGCAGATATTTCTTCAAAATGCTGATTTCATATCAAAAAGACTAAAGATGGTAGGTGCTGGTGAGAATGCATAGAGAAAAGGTGGTGGGTATGTAAATTAGTACAGCCACTATGTATAACAGCACAGATATTACTCAAAAAATTTCCCAGTGACACAGACCTGTCATCCCAGCAGCTCAGGAGGCTGAGACAGGAGGATGCCAAGTTCAAAGCCTGGAATGCAAATGGCAAAGGGACCTATATGCCTGCTAAGGGATTTAACCTTAGGCCCTAAGCAACTTAGTAACTCAGTGGCTAATTACCTCTGGGTACAATCTCTAGTACCCTGATACTAAATAAATAAATCTGCTATATGATTTAGCAATCCCCTAACTGGGTATATGTCTAAATAAAATAAAATCTGTATGCCAAAGAGCCTTCTGCACTCCCATATTAACTGCAACAAGGGAAAGGAGACAACCTGTGTCCATCAACTCATGAGTGGATAAAGAAAGCATGATGGAGCAGGTTTTCCCTTTCCTGTTTATGTCTCCTTTAGGAAAATACCTGTTCGGGTCCCCTGCCCAGTTTTTAATCGGGTTGTTCTTTTGCTCTTGGGTTGGGTGAGTTCCTACTGTATTGACCCCTGCTCAGGCTTATATTTTGCAAAAGTGTGGTCTCACAATCTATAGTTATCTTTTCACTTTGTTTCCTTTGCTTCTGAGAAACCTTTTAGCTTGATGTAGTTTCACCTATTTATTTTGGCTTTTGTTCCCTGTGCTTTTGGGTCATATTCATAAAATTATCATCCATATCAGCATGAAGGAGCTTTTTTCCCCGTGTTTTCTTACAGGAGGGGCTGGAACTACTATTAATAGTTGCACTTATGAAGTGAGATGGATGATTCTAAAAAATCTGTTATTACTGGAAATTTTCACATCTTTTCTCATAGTTCATGCTTATAATTTTGCAGCCCCCTTTGGCTTTCCTCTCTCCTTGCCCCTCACATCCTTCAGCAGACTTGTCCTGATTTTGCTTCTGCTACTCAATTCCTACTGCCCCAGCCCAGGCACCATCTCCTCTCCTGTCCCTCCTTCTTTGTGTTGGGTTTGTCACCCCACATCCCCCTTTTGTCTAATTCATTTACACCCTGCCGCTATCTCAATTAGTCAACAGAGTGCAGGTCTCATCAGGCCACAGAACTTCAAGCCAGACTGTAGTGTGTTAACCTTTCCTACAGGAATGCAAATGGCAAAGGGATCTAAATGCCAGCCAAGGGATTTGAACTTAAGTTCCTCAGTCACCTAACCCCAACCCTTCTTTCAGGTCTCTTTTGGTGGCTGTGCCAACTGGACCTCATATACCTGTGCCCTCCAAATACCTGTGCCTGCAGAATTTTATGCCAACAAAAACCCTACCCCTTCTTCTCCCAACCTCCTGTCTGACCTCCCCTGCCTCCACCTGTACTTCCAAACTCTAAAGCATCCTCAAAGGCCCACCTCAGCATATCCATTTCTACATTCCCTGATTCTTATAGAAAATATTTTTTTCTCATGCAACTCCAGTAGTACTGTAAACATGCCATTTTAATCAGATGTAACAGTTGACATGGTGTGTTAGTTTGTGTTTGCATTTGTGTTTCTGGGCACAGAACGTGCCCTATCTCACTGAATGCCTCTGGATGATAGAATACATATCTCTGTAGTGAGACTGTATTCCCCAATACCGCCTACCAGTGGCAAGCAATGAAAGTAGTTGCCTGATATATCTTTTGCAATTATAGAGTGACTATTTGATTTTCAAAAACATATTTTGTTTTCTTTCCTAATGAAGACATGCCTGAATATTCAGTCACGAATGAATTTTGCCGCAAACACTTCTTAATCGGGATTCTGCTCCGAGAAGTTGGCTTTGCCCTGCAGGAAGACCAAGATATCAGGCACTTAGCTTTAGCTGTCCTAAAAAATCTAATGGCTAAGCATTCATTTGATGATCGATACAGAGAACCAGTAAGTGGTCTTCCTTTCTCCCTTCTCTAAACACCATTTAATGGCTCATTGCATTAAATGCACATCAGACCTACAAGCCTATTGATTTTTATGTGAATCATCTCTTCTGGCTACCTTTTCACCTAGAGAAAGCAGGCCCAGATAGCAAGTTTATACATGCCCCTGTATGGCATGCTTCTGGACAATATGCCAAGGATTTACCTGAAGGACCTGTACCCTTTTACTGTCAATACATCTAACCAGGTAAGTTTGCATAGCATTTCAAATTTCTGTATTAACAGAGATTTGTCCTTTTCCTCTTTATACCATGGATAATTTCGTTCCACCTGTGAGTAGGTTAGCAATTAAACAGTCCATGCAAGGAAATCACATCCATGTCATTTGTTCCAGATTGGCCACTTTAGGCTTCCACGTGGTCCATCCCTTCAGCATGGCATTTTTCCTCTGTTCTCTGCATCATTTTGCATTTTTCCCCAGTTTTTATAGCTCCTGGGTTGCCTCCATGGTCTGTCCTCAGTGCACACCTTTCCCCCACTACCTTCCACATTGTCTTTATTCTTCCTGGCTTCAGTGGGGCCAAGTGCCTTATCCATAGGGACAGCCTGAGTGGCCCATCACAGTGCTTCCTCCACTGAACCATTATTGTGACTTCTCACCCACCCACATGAGACTCGCTGCCTGGGTTAAGTCCAGATGGTTAACACACACTGCTGGATCCAGTAATAGTGGAGGATATGCCCATTTAGATGGCCACAGGCCTGGAGAAGAGTTTTTGGTAGGGAACCTTGTTCAAATCCCAGCAGTACCAGTTATTATCAGTGTGACCTTCCATAAGTTATCCAGCTATTTTGAGCCCCCATTTCCTATTTGTAAATAGGATAAAATACATACCTTATGTATCCTTGTGAGGATTAAGTTACACAATAAAAAAACATTTGTTATAAAGCACAAGTCTCATCAGGCCACTGAACACAACCTTATTTGAATACTTATTTAAAAGCTAGTTGTTGTGGGCTGGGGCCGTAGCACAGTGGTAGAGCTCTTGCCTAGCATGTATGAGGCACTGGGTTTGATTCTTAGCACCACATATAAATAAGTAAAAATAAAGGGGAAAAAAGCTAGTTGTTAATAATAGCAACTTACATGAAAATTAACCCGTAATAATAATGCCATGTAATCTATAATATAACCCATAATTACTCAGCCATTTTGTCCATATCTAAAACATTGTTTTGACCAAATTTAAAAAAAAACACATAAGAAAATTAAATTGTCTCTAAGAGTATGCTTTTGACATATTCATTCTCACTGCCGACTTTGGTAGAAAACTTTTGTTAGAACTAAAAGATCAAGTTAATAAAATTAGCTGGAAGTAAAATGGAGAAGATACATATGGATTGACAATGTGGAAATATCTCAATTACCATTACTCTCTTCTGTATTTTGAAAACAGGGGTCTAGAGATGACTTGAGCACCAATGGAGGATTTCAAACTCAGACATCTATGAAACACGCAACCTCTGTGGATACATCGTTTTCTAAAGATGTTCTAAATTCCATAGCAGGTACTCGAAGCCTGAGAACACTTGTGTTTAACGCTCATCCACACTTACATTGTATATCATTGTGCTTTGTACCCAATCCATAAATCATGTGCATTGTATCTATGACAAAGTATATTGCATTTGTACAATCAAAGACCTTTTTACATATTTCTTTGAATACCATTCAGTGACTTCCACTTCTACTAAGTGTTCATTTTTACTTGGCTTAAGGAGCAATCTGATCAGTTGTTATCAAATTACTTCATTCTGGAAAGTCTTTAAGTTTTTATTGCAGACCCTTTTAAAATATAATAGCTCTTCAACTTCAAAGATTATTTTTAAGAACTATCTTGGAAATGTCATTTTTAATTTTTCATAAACTGTCAAAAGTTGAAAGCTCCTTTCCCCAAATTCTCTTTATGAGCTTTTACTAAAACATTTTTAAAACGCGAGCTATATTTCTTTAAAAAGCATTTTAAGAGATCAAAAGAACAAGCGTTCTTTTATTTCTTTCCATTTATAATGGTTCAAATTTTTCTCAATAACCATTTTAATAAGAATTACAATGTTCCATATCTTTAATGCCAATCCAGACTCTGTTTCCCAACACAGCAGCCACCTCATCTCTCAACGTGGTTTGGTTCTTTGTTTTTGTTTGGGGGTTTTTTTTGCTTTTACTTTTTCTTTTCTTTTTTTAATCTTTGTCTTTTTGTACCCATCCATCTCATTCCCATACGTGTGCTGTGGCTTATGTTTACAGCATTTTCATCAATAGCTATTTCTACAGTAAACCATGCTGATTCCAGAGCATCCTTAGCAAGTCTCGACTCCAACCCAAGTACCGCGGAGAAGAGCAGTGAGAAGACTGACAACTGTGAAAAGGTAAGGCTCCCCTCCCCGACTTCTCAGCCACCATAACTGTGAGGCAGAGGTGGCTTCCCCGTGCTCCATCCTTATTGGTTCTTTTACTCCTAGATTCCAAGACCCTTGTCTTTGATTGGGTCCACTCTTCGATTTGACAAGTTAGATCAAGCAGAAACCCGGAGTCTCCTTATGTGCTTTCTTCACATCATGAAAACAATTTCAGATGGTAAAGAGAACTCTTTCAAATTAAGTTAAAAGAAAGAAAACTTTTATTGCAAAGAGCTTCACACTATGCACTTTCCCCTCTAGAGACTCTGATTGCCTATTGGCAGAGAGCACCCAGTCCAGAGGTGTCTGACTTCTTCAGTATCTTGGAGTAAGTTTTCGAGTTCATTAGATAACACTTTCTTCTAGAACTTTCAAAATAGCTCACCATCTCACCCTTTATTCCAAGAACTTTTATGGTAAATTATCTATCAATAATACTACATAGAATATTTAGAGAAAATGTAAGATTTTTATTTCAGTATACTAAGATGAATAGTTAGGTATAGATAAAAGAGTGTGAATAATGAGAATGCAACTTTTCTTTCTAGTGTTTGTCTTCAAAATTTCAGATACCTTGGAAAACGCAATATAATAAGGTAATGATTTTAAATCCCATCAGGTTAATGTGGTTTTTGAAAAAACATTGTGACATATATTAACATGCCAGGTTACACTTATAAATATATGTTAGAAATTATAAAATGCAAATAAGGATTGTTAGGTTAACTTCACAACAGACATACAAGTTTGAAGATTTCCCTTTCTTCATAGTACATCTAAGAATAAAGTTTTCTAAGGAGAAAATCATGAAACCACACATTTATCAGTAGATACTTTATTTCATGTATCTTCTGAACTAATTAATCTATAATTACATAGTAAAATTTAGAAAATACCTATTTAGGAAAATAGTTCCAATAAACTAAAACCAAAAATTAATCTGAAATAGCTTATGGCTGTTGTCATTTTCTCATGAGTGACAAAAAATATCCACAGTTCCCCAGTTTCCTATTTCCAGAAGAAACTCAAATTTTACTTTCCACTAGTTCAAAGCATATCAAATTTTGTTAGTAATCACTTTGTCAGTTGTCATCATGGTTTTATAAAAGTTGAGCTATTATTAAAACTTCAGTTTTTCTTGCAGAAAAATTGCTGCTGCGTTTAAATTTGTGCAATCCACCCAGAACAATGGAACCCTCAAAGGATCCAATCCTTCCTGCCAGACATCAGGGCTCTTGTCACAATGGTAACATCACATTGGTATTAAAATTACTCACGTGTGTATATCTGTGTAGATTTGTGGATGAATGCCTATGTGAGGTGTGGATACACACATCTATATATTTCAGGCCAAATGCAGATCTGTAAGTTACTCTGTATATTTATATAAAGAAGCACCTTATTTGGCCCACTAGCTTATACAGTCAAAGAGCTAAGGATTATGCCTTATTTGTGTGCACTTAGAGCACAATGCCTTGAATAGAATGAGCTTTAATGAGAATTTCAATTTAATTGGACCTGAAAGATACACACAATTCCAATGAGTGCTTCTTTTAACACTTGTTAATCTCCTAGTGACAAAGCAAAATTTGAGATCATGTCTTCCTATTCTTTTCAGCAATTATAATATTTTAGCAATTTTATTAAAACCAGTGTTGTTTTTTAAAGGGTCAAAGCTAATAAGAAAGTATTCAGAACCCATAAACTCCCCTTAGACTTCCTAGTCATTAGACAGATTTTTTCTGGCATATAGGACCTGCAGTCACCCTTCATTAGCATACCTGATGGGAGACATTTGCCCTGAAATTCTACCTTAGAGCTCCTCTAGGTCTAATAAATAAGAATTGCTTCCTAAAATTTCCCCAGTTTGATTTGTTTTTCACAGAGGTGGCATAATAATATATAATATGAATATTTTAGAAAGAGTATTAGAAGGAAATGTGAGACTGGTAGATAGTCAATAAATCATAGAATAAATTTTGCCTCCATCCATGGGGACCCTTAAATTGCCCTCTGGTGAGAAAGTAAATTTTAAAAATGTAATGGGTGTGTTTGCAAATGTTGATAGAACAGTAAAAAATTGCTTTCCAGGCTTCATAAAAATAGTAATCCACTTGAGGCTGCTGCAAATCTATAGATGTTTGGTGGGCTAGATTTCAAGCTCCTCCTGAAATAGCTGGACAGAGCCCACCCCCTGCTGCCCCTTATCTGGAAACCAGGGCTTCTCCTTTACAAGTTCAGAATAAAGTAGACTCAAGACCTGGAGGAAACCAGTCATGAAGGTTCAAGCCATATGGCACAGAACAAATTATTTCTTGTAGATTCAGGAACAACTCAGGTTTCCTGGACTACTGAAGGCCAGAGTTAGGTCTCCTGAACCTTGAACCATCCAGACCCTTTGATTTAGCCAGAATCAAATAGCCTTGAAGAATGTGACAGAGAAAACCATAGCCTCTTTTGTAGGTTTTAAGGACATCTGCCATTGTCTGCTTCTCTCATATAAGTGTTTATGAGTAGCTTATGTGACAGCAAACATCCCAAGCATTATTAGCTTATTCTTTGGTCAAATCATACAGTCATAAGCAGGAGGTGTTCCTAATTCCACAAAAACACCACCTGATTTTCCCATTTGGAAGTGCCCTGGGGCAGTGGAGGAATAGCACTGTAGCACTGTTACCCCTTCAAGCACAGAGGACCCTCAGATGTCTATCTCCCCCACAATGGACACATATCAGCACCCTCCCCCCGATCTATGGATGTGACCCAGCAGATGACAAGTCATGAGGAATTTCCAAATATAAAAACAGAGGAACACAAGGGTTTTATTAGAGGAGATTTTACATTTGACTTCTTTAAAAATAATGCGATGATTCTGAGCTACATAGTATTGTGGCTTCTAATGCCCACCACTATGCCTTCCTTATCAACCAGTAGCCAACTCAACATTCATGGAATCCCACAATTTTACAAAATAATAAGGAATGTGCTTGAACAGAATTGAGCATCTGTTATTCTATGCATTATCATTCTAAATACTGTTTTGAATTAAATAAAGTTCTCCAAAAGTATTTAGAAGTCACATTCATCATGTGGCTTTTAATTAATATTTTTTTAATAAAAAGACTTCTTTTTTATATATTTGATTCAATCTGGAATATTTGGATGGAACATCCCCACTCAATATTAACCACTTTCTCATTTCCTTTTCAGGATGCACACCAACTCTGGTCATGAAGGACATAAGCAGCACAGATCACAAACTTTACCTATAATTCGAGGCAAAAATGCACTTTCTAACCCCAAACTCTTACAGATGTTAGACAACACCATGTCCAGTAAGTAAACCAGAAGTGATAGGAACAAGATGGTTACTGACTGTTCTCTGGAATGATAATGTTTGAGAAATGGAAGGGATGTTGTTGTGCCAGGGAATCCACACTTTAAGATCTGTGGCACCCTTGGAAATTTTACTTGGAGAAAAGAAGCACCAGGAATGGTTTTAAAAAATGTAGTGCCCTTATGGGAAAGAAAGGAGAAAGTGAAACTCTTAACATGATATGCTCAGGGCAGGTTTCCCGGAAACAAGTGACTTTTGGTATTTTGAGGGTTGCAGGACCTCTCTCAACCAGATTGTTACTGAAGATTCTGGAAGAAGAGGATGACATTGTCCATGTGTAGAGCAAGAGATATGATATCTTGAACCCAGAGATGCACACACTCAATGTCAGTGAGAAAGAAACAGCCTGGTGTTTTGTGGCACATAAACTGTAGCGATTATGGGCATGCACCAACCATTGCTTTTTTCAATCTGTATGTCTTAATCTTAACCTGTGAATTGTGTGCCTTTCTGAGGGGGCTGTTTGTGCCGACTGTCCCCTGAGACCATACTTAATAGTGGATCTGTCAGCCCAAAAGTATAAACCTTAAAACAGCCCGATTCCCAAAGAAATATGACCCTGTCAGAAGCTGAATCGATAGAAAAGAACTAAGAAAGGATGGAAACCCTACAGCTTACATATGCAAAGGGCACAAAATCTAAAGCCTCCATCTGCTGTTTCCTAATTCAGCCATTAAAGAAAATGAACAAACAAAAGCACTTTCATTTAATAAATTATTAATCAAGATACCAAAAAACACTGGATACATTGTAATGGGAGAAAATCCTTCATTAGATACAAAGAATTGTTTTAGACCTCCATATGCGGTTTTATTTTGTAGGCAACTCCAATGAAATAGACATCGTGCACCACGTGGACACAGAAGCCAACGTGGCTACAGAGGTCTGCCTCACTATCCTCGACCTGCTGTCCCTCTTCACACACGTACATCAGGTGAACACACGCACAGCATTTTCTGCAGAATAATTTAACAGGAGGTACAGAAGTCATTCAAGGTCAAGGACGTGTTTTTAGGATGATTTATGAAATCACTTAACCTTACATGAATCAATTTACATGTGAGGGGAAAGCATATTAACTATGAAATTCAGATTTTATCACAAGCTGGTCAGTGCTGGCTTGTGATCCAGACTTTTGTCCAATAACAGTCTTTCTTTCAAGTTTCTCTTAGTTTGCTGTCAGGTAGTCTAGGCTAAATGAGAATGGCACTTTATCTACTCTTTCAACGGAAATGGGAGAGACAAATGATACTTTGTATTAAATTTACAACTAGATTAAAAAAAAGACTTACTAATTTTGAGCATATTCTGTGTTCTTATTTGCCATTTGTTCATCTTCGATGCAATGAAATTACTATATACCTATTTAAATTGCTAAAGTTAAAAAGACTGACCTAGTCAGGTTTTGACAAAGATGTAGAGAAACTGTCATTCAATGATTGTGGGAATGCAAATGGTAAAGACACTTTGAAAACCAATGTAGTGGTTTTGTAAAGTTAATCATATACCTATCGTGTGACCAGCTGTTCTAATGCCAGATACTCCTCCTAGATTACCAGGATAAATAAAATCATAAGTCTACACAAAGATTTGTATACAGATAAACATGGAAGCTTTTTGGAGGCGGGGACAGGGGTACTGGGGATTGAACTCAGGGCCACTCAACCACTGAGCCACATCCCCAGCCCTGTTTTGTATTTTATTTAGAGACAGAGTCTCACTGAGTTGCTTAGCACCTCACCTGAGTTGCTGAGGGTAGCTTTGAACTTGTGATCCTCCTGCCTCAGCCTCCTGAGCCACTGGGATTACAGGTGTGCACCACTGCACCCAGCCCACAATAGCTTTATTTTTAAAGTGTCCTTTTTTACAATATTTTTGTATTTAGAGATGGACAGAGTGCCTTTATTTTATTTGTTTTTATTTTTATGTGGTGCTAAGGATCAATCCTAGTGCCTCATGCATACTAGGCAAGTGCTCTGCCACTGAGCTACAGCCTCAGCCCATTTTGAACATTTTTATTAGTGCATTATAATCATACTTAATAGTGGGGTTCATTTTGACATTCATGGAATATAATTTGCTCCATTTCAGTCCCCACTGCTTCCACTTTCTTTCTCCACCTACCTCCCCTTCCTCTATTTTACTGGTCTTACTTCTACTTAATTGTTGCTTTTTAAATTGGTGCTTTATAAATATACATAAAGATGGAATTCACAGTGGGATATTCATGTATGTACGTAGCATAATTTGGTCAATTTCATTTCACAGTTCCTCCCTTTTCCAGTCCCTCCTCCCTCTCCTTCTTCTATTGTACTGATCTCCCTTCTATTTTCACAGAATCCCCTACCCTTTTTTTTTCTTTTCTCTTTTCACTCTGGCTTCCACATATAAGAGAAAAGACTCCACCCTTGACTTTCTGAGTCTGGCTTATGTCCCTTATCATGATGTTCTCATTTCTGTCCATTTGCCAGCACATGCCAAAATTCCATTCTTCTTTATGGCTGAGTAAGACTTCATTATGGATATGTGCCATATTTTCTTTATCCATGCATCTGTTGAAGGGCATCTAGGTCAGTTCCATAGTTTAGTTATTGTGACTTGAGCTGCTACAAACATTGATGTGGCTGTCACTGTAGTAAGCTGATTTTAGTTCTTTTGGATTGGTACCAAGGAGTAGGATACCTAGTTCATATAGTGATTCCATTCCTAGTCTTTTCAAATCTCCATCCTGCTTCCAAAGTGGTTGTACTAATTCTTAGTCCCAGCAACAATGTACAAGTGTAACTTTTTCCCCACATCCTAGCCAACATTTATTATTATTTGTATTCTTGATGATTGCCTTTCTAACTGGAGTGAGATGAAATCTCAACGTAATTTTGATTTGCATTCCCCTCATTGCTAGGGTTGTAGAATATTTTTTCATATATGTGTTGGCCATTTGTATTTCTTCTTTTGAGAATGTCTCTTTGGTTCTTTTGCCCATTTGCTGATTCAGTTATTTTGTATATGTGTATTAAGTTTTTTGAGTTCTTTATATAGTCTGGATATTAATGCCCTGTATAAGGAATAACTGGCAAGATTTTCTCCCTTCTGTAGGTTCTCTCTTCATGCTCTTGTTTTCTTTGCTGTGTCGAAGCTTTTTCTAATTTGACATCATCCCACTTCTTGATTCTTGACTTTATTTCTTGAGCTTCAGGGATCTTATTAAGGAAGTGGGTGCTTGCACCAATATGTTGGAAGGTTGAGCCTATGATTTCTTCTAGCAGTTGCAAACTTCCTGACTAATTCCTAGGTCTTTGATTCACTTTGAGTTTTGTGTAGGGTAAAAGACCCAATTATATATCAACAGCTAGATGAATTTCTATTTATACAACAGACTACTCTGATAAAAAGCAGTAAAAACAAGAAACTACCACTACAGGATGCAACGTGGATTAAGTTTAAGAAGCCAAACCAAAAAAAAAAAAAGGGTATAATTTATATAAAATTTTAGAAAATGCACACAATAGAAATAGCAGATCGGTGGTTGCCCAGGGATATGGAGGAGACAGGAAAGAAGGATTACAAAAAAAGATGTTTTAAACCTTTGGGAGGCTGGGCGTGTGGCTCAGTGGTAGAGGACTTGCCTAGCACATGTGAGGCTCTGGGTTCAATCCTCAGCACCACATAAAAATAAATAAATAAAATGAAGGTATTAAAAAAAAACTTTGGGGAGTAATGGAGATGTGCATTATCTTTATTGTGGTGACAGTTTCATGGGTGTATACCAATGTCAAACTCACCCAATTGCACACTTTGAATATGTGCAATTTATTGTATGTCAATTATACTTCCATAATGATATTAAAAATATTTGTAACATAACCATATGAGCTACAGACCCTGGCTAGCACATTAAGGATTGATCCAGAAGTTGCATCTGTTGAATAAACTGTCTACATCCAATAGCACCATTACACCAAGAAAGCCCTGCTTTTAGATGAACAAGTCTGTTCTGAATGTTTATAACTCAGTGTAAATGTTTCTCAAATCTCACATTTGAAAGGCTTTCCCTGTGCCCACAGGACCTGCCTATCTGTGAGTCACCTTTTATCTCTCCCCTGATCCTTCCCCATTTACTATGCACCAGTTATTCTGTTTTTCTTTCTCAACCTTGAACTCAGAAGCTCCCCTGCAGCTCCAGGTCTTGTACCAGCTGTTTGTCCCTCTTGGGAAGGTCCTCTCAGATCTCTGAGGCACTGTTCCTTCGGCTCATGTATCCATTCACCCATTAAAAAAGTCCTCACTGATCACCCTATCAATGTAATCCCACCCTCAAAGCAAATCTGTCAAAGCATCCTGCTGTCTCATCTCACTCAGTTTTTCCATCACTGCTTCATAAGTTTCCCTGAGAATAGGAACCGTGTCTTCTTACTCAGTGTTTTTTTTTTCTAGCACCCAGAA
The DNA here is from genome assembly GCF_001458135.2 of Marmota marmota marmota. NCBI lineage: Eukaryota > Metazoa > Chordata > Mammalia > Rodentia > Sciuridae > Marmota > Marmota marmota. The sequence goes on along the minus strand of NW_026000005.1, from coordinate 41,096,509 downwards.
TCGTGTCTACCATATGGTAGGTTCACAGTAAATATTTTTAAGAAATGCAAGTGTTCTTTCACTTATACTAAATAACATCTGTGCTGAATTTCCAGAGACAACTCCAACAAGCTGACTGTCAAAATTCATTGATGAAAAGGGTCTTTGACACCTACATGCTCTTTTTCCAAGTCAACCAGTCAGCCACAGCACTGAAGCATGTGTTTGCCTCTTTGAGACTGTTTGTATGCAAGGTAAGCATCTGCCAGGTTCCAGGGAACGCTCAGTTCAGGATGATAATAAACACATAATAATCCTGGCATCCCTCAGTGTGGCAGGAAGAAGCTTTGTTTCCTTCTCTTTTGGTTTGACTAGACATTGATTCCTGGTCTCAAAATGAGTTGATATTCTGCCTGATTGAATACTAAAAGAAAATAAAATTGCCTCCAATCAACAGTGCTTTGGGCTCTCGGTGGCTGTAACAGACTTTGATAAAATGCATTCCTTCAAGTGCCATATCCATCCATGTCAAGTTCAAGATCCCACATTGAAGTAGATATAGCCACTGTCTTCAAGGGCACATAACTGACACCTGTGGTTTTAAAGATGCCTGGTGAATAGAGGACATTTCAGAGCTTTCATTTGGTTATTTTGGGTTGTCATCAGCTAATGATGTGGAGAATAATTACATAGATTTTTTTAAATAAAAATATATCTTTAATACTTGCAAATGGAAAAAAAAGGAGTAAGTTAAAAAAATAGGAGTTTTGTTCTAGGGAGTTTAAACATACGAGAAAAATGAGAGCTAAATGAAGGACTGTTGCCTACTCAATCCATTCTCCATTTCTCTAGTTTCCCTCAGCATTCTTTCAAGGGCCTGCTGACCTCTGTGGATCGTTCTGCTATGAAGTCCTAAAATGCTGTAACCACAGGTCACGGTCAACTCAGATGGAAGCCTCAGCACTTCTGTACTTCTTCATGAGGAAGAATTTTGAATTTAACAAGCAGAAGTCAATTGTCCGTTCCCATTTACAGGTAAGAACCACCAGTTTTCATTAATGCCGTTGGTAAAGCCACAGATTGGGGATGGAGCACTTGCCTGCCATGCACTAGGCCCTGGGTTCAGTTCCAGCACCAGAACACACACACACACACGCACACACACACACACACACACACTGATGTGTTTCAGCAGTAACTGAAGCCTCTTGTCCCCAGGAAACCAGTCAACAACTCCTCCACCAGATTCTCCTTACAGAGACCAGGACACTGGGTTCTGCTTTAGAGGAGGAGCTCAGCTGGGCAGAAATCCACACAGCCAATATCTCCACTTATACATTGTGCTTTCCTTTCTTCTTCCAGGAAATAGAATCACATAGGGTAGACAACTCAGGTAACCATTGCCAGTGCTGGAAGACCAAACACACCAAATTCTAAATGCATAAATGTCTTTCTTTGAGGTATCCAAGATTGCTACAGCTTTCCCCAGGCACTCATGTTTGGAAGGAAATGCCCTGGATCACATGGCCTTCTGAAGATGCCATAGTGACCTATGGGGCATTGGACCTACAGGGAGAGATGACACATAAATCCAATCCAGTGAATTTCGTTAGAAATACTATTTTGCATTTTGCTTCAGGGGCTCATTTTTCATTTGCCTTCCAGCTCATCAAAGCAGTAAGCCAGTTAATAGCTGATGCAGGGATTGGAGGCTCTCGGTTTCAACATTCCCTCGCAATCACCAATAACTTTGCCAATGGAGACAAGCAGATGAAAGTAAGAAATGCTTCGTGGACTTTTTTCTAAAGAATCAAGAATAAGCTGAGGAGGATTCTTTTCATGAGATAGTAGAATCATAAACAAATTAATTCTGTATTTTGTTTACTGAGACTTTGAATATTTATATTGAGTTTACTTGATAGCATTGATAGCTCCTACGTTTTCAGCACACAGTCTATTGGGTAGAATTTCCAAGATATATTGAAAGGTATAATACAAGAATAGTTACCAGAAATATCCTGAAATGAAGTGATTCACTCACACCCCATTCTTGGGCAAATACATCTTATCTTTCTGTTAGCACGTTCAGAAGACTTTTTCCTTTAATTATTATATTGAAAATTCTAGGGGTAGAGTCAAGCTTCCATCATGACTAGTCTCATAGATTAAAATAATGCTTTTAGACACTCCTCCCCTACTGTTTCTCTTTTGCCTCTTTCTTGATCTCTAGGTTCAGGTCGTCGTTGTTCACTTTATTACAGGTAGGATCTCCCCAGGGGATTGCTCTCAGAAGTCATGAGCACATTGATAGTGCTTATGAGTGGGAAAGGCTCCTCATTTGATAATACCAATTAAAGACCCAGCACTGAATCTCTTTGATCCAATCTTCTATAATAAGCCAATTACAATGGCCTGGGAGAAAATATGATTGGCCAGACTAGTGCCCTGTGCCACCTGTGGTGCATGTGAATGAAATCAGACATTTTCAAATCATGTGAACTAGAGTCAGAGAGGACAGGATCTCAAAGGCTATCAGGATGCTATCCCAGAAAAAAGTAAGCTAGAAAGCCAAAGGAGAGTCTCCTATAATTCTCATATTCAGATGTATGTGTATTGCCATAATCAGAACACATAGAATTTGCATATGTAGAATGCAAACATTGATGAGGAACATGTAGGCTACACCAAACCGTGATGCCAAGCAATAGCTAATAGCTGACTTGAAGGAAGTTCACTTCGGAACTCTAAACAGGTAATGACCCAGGTGCTCTCTTTTCCAAAGAACAGCAATTTCCCAGCGGAGGTGAAAGACCTAACTAAGCGAATCCGGACAGTTTTGATGGCCACGGCTCAGATGAAAGAACACGAGAAGGACCCTGAGATGCTGGTGGACCTCCAATACAGCCTGGCGAATTCCTACGCAAGCACTCCCGAACTACGAAGGACCTGGCTAGAAAGCATGGCCAAGATTCACGCAAGGAATGGAGACCTGTCCGAGGTGACGGGCAAAGGCTCATTCACTCGCTATCGGTCACATCCTGTTATCAGGATGACTGAATTTTCATGTACAACATGAATCACAAAGTGTCACCGTACATTTCCACCATGACTCCACTATATATGGTGTCCGACAAGCTAGCATGTAGAACTCAAGGACACCCAACTCCAAGTAGATGACATCTAATAAGTGGGGGTGACAGCCATGTATGAAAAGCAGTGCAGAGCTGAATGCTTACACCCTGAGGCATGGAGGGTGGTGGTGAGGCGGTCTGGAAATTAAGAGTCATAAAAATTAATGTTCTGTTTTAAAATTCCTCCCCTGCAATTGGGTTTGAAGGGGGAAGCTTGCTACTATGGTGAGTGAGCTCAGGCGGAGGAAATTAGTCCTTGGTACAGCTAGTCCACACTGGCCATGGAAAAATACAGTATTACCCGCGTAATTCTGGTCTGAGGGTAACTGACCTGTGACACCAGGTCTCACTGTTTAATCAAGTACTAACCCCTAGCCATTTCAAAGGCAATAGAAATCAGAAGAGAAGCCATCACTGAAGGTAGAAAAACTTAGAAGGCTGATTAATTTTTATTTTCAATTTATGACCAGTTACTACAGTTTATAGTTTTAGTAAGAAAAGGACCTACAGATTTTTTAAAAGCCAGGCTTAGATCTTAAGGAAGGAAAGTAATGCTGTAGGAAAATTGTTCAGACCAGTTTCTTTACGCATTTCAAAATCATATCAGGAAAAACAAACAGAAAATCCCAAATATTTGTTTTATTCTCGATGGTGAAATTTTCAGAAATCCAATTGATTCTTACTTTCAATGCTGTCATTACATAGTATTCTTCTACCTAACATATTCTGATGTGGAATATGGAAGATTATTAGTCCTAGCAAGATAAAGAGTAAAATCCATCCTCGGAATCCTTGTTTTCTTTCTTGTCACAGGCTGCTATGTGTTACATCCATATCGCTGCCCTCATCGCGGAGTACCTGAAAAGGAAGGGTAAGATGGCCACGGGAAGGGGGGAGTCCACACACATTGAAACCTAGCTAAAAATTAATTTATTAATTTTGTATTATATTAATCTCAGTTATGGTTTATTAACAGTCACTTTCACAGATGTTTCTTATTATGATGCACTCGAAAATTTTAACTATTGTTCCACTAGTTTATCTATTTTATGTACAGCAAGGCTAACTGAATGGTCAGCTTCTTTGTCCAAAATGAGACTATTTCATTGATTAATGGTTTGTAGTTTCATAAGCTTGGATTAACAAAAACATGGTCTAACTTCGTCTTGCACTACCATAGGTTACTGGAAAATGGAAAAGATTTGCACATCATCCCTGCTCCCAGAGGATACCCACCCCTGTGATAGTAATCCATTACTAACAACTCCAGGTGGAGGAAGTGAGTGATCTAACTGTGCTTATTCACCCCCATGCAGAGGAAATCAAGCTGCTGCCTAAATTTTATTTCATTGAAAACATTTTAGATGTATTCCCAAAGCAAAAACTATCTCAGACCTGCAGAATTTACACTGCAAAAACGTTAAGTTAGTAATGTTCAGAAATTCTATTCACAATTTAGGAAGTTAGATTTCTAGAAAAAAAAATTCTCAGCAAACAGAACTGAGTGTTAGCCAACATTCAGGATTGTGAGCTATGGTCATATTTGGGTACCAATCTGCATTTGGATTGGCCATTGGAATTTTATTTAGAAATTGATGAATTGATTAATATGCGAAAAGAATCTATTTTAATTTGTAAATGTAATAAATACTTTATTTCAACTAAGAGACACAACAACAGAGATATGTACACATACTATATATGGAGGATTTTATAATCAGCATGTTCCAATTCATTTTTAAAAGCATAAACTGTCAATTTATAACACATAATTTGCAGCATGGATTTCCTTTAATTAAAGATATTCCATCATTAATGTCTGGTAAAATATAACAAAAATTAAAGTTACTGGTTTTTTTAAAAGAATAGTTAACACATGTAATCTATATCCTCTCGGAAACGTTTGTTTAAACCCAAAATTTGTGAACTAAAATCTACTTGATAACACTATCTTAACTTGCAATTTTGAGTGGAAAAACTCAGTGTATGGACACCAGAAATATATTTGTAAACATTAATATCAAAATACCTAAACATGTAAATGAACTTTAGTTGCAGTATTTCAGAAATCTACTACATCCCATTTAAATATGTGTATATTTTCTAAAAGGTCACAGTAGATTTTGCATAGAAGACATTTGAACCAAATGACCAGAATGAACTGTGGAACAATAAGATAACTTCTTTATGGTCTTTGGAGAAGACAATTGGCATCTTAGCTCATATTCACCCTGAAATCCAGGCATCTTCTTGCTTACTTCCATGTTTTCTATTTAGCCTCACTTTATATGCAAATCATTAAAAATAGCATCTTTTTATTTAACATGCACTTCCTGCCCATCTATTTATATCATAATCAGATAACATATAGTTCAGAAAAACTGCTTCAAATTATAACTGAAAATGAATTGAAGAAAACTGATAAAACCAAGTATCGGTTTGAGAAGTTGTGGAAATTTATGTGCCCAAAAGCTGTATGCATTTATAATTTTAAAACATTTTAAAATGCTCACTTTAGACCTGTGGTGATATTAAAATATAATATACCCACTGGGAAAAAAGGATATATTTATTAGTAAACTTCAGAGAAAGGGATCACTTGAGATGCACGAGCATATATTCATATCCACCAGGTTTCTGAAACTCACAGGCTTGTATTTGAAGTTTCTAATGTACTTCTATGTTGTGATGTTTCTGAGTCAGCAGAATAAACTGTGCCCTCCCTGCAGTGTGCACATGGTAAAGACATGGTGAAGACAGGCAACTGAAGAAAGTGCAGCTGCCTCAGATGCATTAAATGATCATGGTCCTGTGGGAATTGTGTTGTGGTGTTTCCTTCTACCATCAATTCTCTTGTATTTTAATACATGTACAATCATTCTAAAAAGTAGGAAAGTCTAATTTTTAAAACCAAGGTTTGGATCGCAATGCTGCTGCTGCTGATGATGATGATGATTTCTAGCATGTTTGGGGAATGAATTTAGTTACATGTCTAATGTGGTAACAGTGGAATCATTCCCCAGAATGTGACCTGGAGCTTGGAAAACGCTTGCTCCATAGAAGGCTGTGTGCTAAGCAACATCCTGGCGATGTCTCCATTCATCATCAGTAACATCTATGACTCGGGTGCCTTTATCACTTCCTATTCATGGATGAGAAAACCAAGAGAAACAGTGCTTGCAGTTCAGCTTGCCATGGAACCAATGTTCAAAGGCTGTTCTGTCACTGCAGCCTGTGACCCTCACCAATCACATTCCCCATCATTCACACCTGATTTCTCCTCTGGGAACATTTCTCAGTATCATCTAGATATCACATATACCTGTAGAGTCTTTTAATCTTATTTAGGACTTTTTAAAAGTTAGTGGCCAGGATAGTAGGAAGATGTAGGAAGGTTTCTAGATAATGCAAGAGTGAAACCTAGTGAGTCTTGAGCATTGTCTTTACAATTCACAGAATACACCAGGTGTTTTCTCAAATATTGTGTTTTTAATCCTTGCAACATCCTTTGAAATAGATATTGATGTCTCCAGTTGAACAAAAGATGGAACAGGCTCAGAGAGGTTAAATGAACCAGAACATTGCAACTACATCTACCTACAAATTCTATGCTCTCTTCAAAACGCCACACTAGCTCTTTACACACAATGCCACCAGAAAACGATACAAAAATTATAAAGGGGAAATGCTGGTTGACTGGCAGGCAGTATTTATCAAAAGTCACAATATAACCATCTTGTTGATTATGTGAATTGAATAATACTACCACTTTTAACATCCTAAACAAAGTCATTGTCTTTCCCAAACAACATTTGATTCAAATAATAATGTCTTGTGTGTTTCTCCCAAGGCATGTTCTCTATGGGATGGCCAGCTTTCCTGAGCATTACACCAAATATTAAAGAAGAAGGAGCAATGAAAGAAGATTCAGGAATGCAAGATACTCCATACAATGAGGTTAGACTATCATGATTAATGCATAATAATTAAATAAAAAGATGCTCTGAATTGTAATGTTAAGCAAATAGAGGAAAAAGAGCTTATTCAGAACTCAGATAAAGTTACGGTGTATTATGACTTCATTAAACAAAATGAAATTAGGCTAACGTAAGCCAAGATTAATAGATATCAGATTCCATTGATTGTGCATAATTTTCTATGAAAATTTAAGCTAAGCCTTACTTATTTCTCTAGGATGAACATGATCAGCTCTTCTGTAAGTCATGCAATCTGTAGTCTTTTGGTAAAGGTAGGAAGGGATGCTAAAAATTTTATGAGCTGGTGAAAGCTTTTTTTATGCACTAAAAAGATTATTTACAAATGCAGTTCATCAAAAGCCTCACTGGTTTCTTCAGAAAAACCTCCAGACATGAAAATTGTGGGTTATTTTTCATTAACAAATGAAATTACTAGGAATTACTTAATTTGATAACTAAAATAGAGTTTTCCATATCAAGTAATAAAACGTTCCATAAGCTAATTTTTTTTTAATCTTACTATTACATGGGTGAAAAGAAAGGGTACAAAATGTAAATTCAGGGGGGATGGATTTTGATTAAATTTTACATATGGTTCTATATTGATTTAGTATATATTGCAAATAAATAGTAAATGCAATTGCATATTTTATATTAAGCATTTCAAATAATGCTTACAAATCTTAAGACATGTTGGAAACATTCCAACAATATTATGCATTTGTTTTAGAGCTTATGTAATTTGATTTAGTTGGACATTTATTAATTAATAACCATTGCTCTTATGAGACATTGAGTTAAGGACTGGGAAACAAAGATAAATAAGGCACAATTCCTGCTCTTGAAGAATTTAGAATCTTGCTGATAGCATCCTTCGGGATGGAGAGTGGCCAGTTGGAAACAAATGATAAATGTAGACATCTTAACTGGTTGCAAGGAAAAAGAGAACAACTTTTGACATGAAAGTGGTCAGAACACAGATGAATGGGACATAAATAATGGTTCTGGATATTTTCACGTTGAATATTGACAATTGGAAAACTACTGCATGGGTCTGGCCATGAGGTAACAGTAATGTGATCTAAGTCAGTGACAGTGATAATGGACAGAACTAGAAAAGACAAAGGCATTTCGTAGATTAAAATTAGCACATCTGATGCACAAGTTAGATGGTCACAGTGAGAGAAGGGAAGACTCTGATATGACTCTGTGATGTTTTGCTGGGTTGCAACTGTCAATATTGAACAACCATCAGGAATCCCACTACTAAAAAAACTTGATAATGCAGCCATTTTGAAACCAAGAGTCAGGGATGAGCCACAAACTTAATCATGGAAAATCTCATCCTGACTGGGGGGGATTGCAGAATATCCTGGTGGAGCAGCTGTACATGTGTGTGGAGTTTCTTTGGAAGTCGGAGCGATATGAACTCATTGCTGATGTCAACAAGCCCATCATTGCTGTCTTCGAAAAGCAGCGAGACTTCAAGGTACGCATTTTAGAAGCTAGTTAAAATATCCTACTTCAAGTTGGCAGATTCCTTACCATTTTCAAAAGTAAGAACTCCCCTCTTTTTATGTCAGCCTCATCTTCAGGAAACCCTTTGATTTGTGGTTTCAGAAATTGTCCGATCTCTACTATGACATCCACCGGTCATACTTAAAGGTGGCAGAGGTGGTGAACTCAGAGAAGCGGCTGTTTGGTCGCTACTATCGTGTGGCATTTTATGGACAGGTAAGTTCACTAGAGGTGACATGGTCTCTGAATTCTGTTGAATAGTGGGATGTCATTTTTATATGACATCTGACTATATGTGCAGTGCGTTGGGGGTGTGGGGTGCTGAGTGTACCTGAGTGTTTCTCCAGATGGGAGCCTCTACCTGCTTACCCATAGACATGGACTAATTGGGGAACAGAGAAATCCATAAGATTTAATAACAGCTGAGCTAAAAATAGTGATTTCTAACTTCTTGGAAATAAAGGATGTTGACTTGTCCAGCATTCTCTTCCTTCCAGTTCACCCCAGAATATCTAACTATAGGTTTATGTCGATTAAAGTGAAATCAAATTGAACATGATTGAACAAATGACCTTCATGGCATTCTAGGAAATAAAAGGCTCCCTAGGGTCTCTACCCTACCAAACCTTCAACTTCACAACCATGTGAATTCTTCTCTCCTGCTTTCATATTACCAGTGTTTCAAAGCAGGACATCCTATGGCTCCTTTGTTCTGTGTTGGAGGTCAACATAATTTGAAGATTGTGTTTTCTCAATTTATTGCATAAGTAATGACACGATTGAAAATATTAGCTAGCCATAGCATTGGCCTAAAGCGAATGTATTATATATTAATCATAAATATCTGTCTCCTCGTGGCAGTGCTTTAGGTAGGATAAACCCAGGCACCATGCTGCTTCTTTTCAGGAAGGACCATGACATTCTTCTATTTCAGCAGAAGTATTTCACTATGCTGTCCTGGGACACACATGCCATTCTTTGGTTCTCACAATGGCAGTGACTTCAGACCTCTCCCTTTCTTCCCACTACACCTGCCATGTGAAGTGCTTCTGCCCATATGTCTTGTTCTCTTCAGAATCTTTTAAGGCCACAGCTGGAGTTAAATCCAGCATGGTCATTCTAAATCGTTGCCCATGGAACTCTTCTGAAAAGTGTCTGTTTTCCTCTCCACCAAACTAACATCTGAGTTAATGAAAATGGATTTTCCCCACCTGGTGAAAAGTATCAATGAGTGGCCACTTAATCATCTCACCAGCTTCATCTCGCCTGGATTCTCTCATTTCTCAGCAGCATCAGGACTGTGGAGATGTAGGGACCTAATGGTTGAGAACATGGTCCACAGGAAATAGCAAAATTCAGATAGTTGGGGGGAGTCTGGAAAGAAATGTGAACTATCTGCAGTGCAATTGTCTTTGGGAGGAGAGAGAAGAAGCCTGAGACTCTTAGGGAGAGGAGAGAAAACAGTACCTAGGAAGCCATGAAGAAAATATGCAATGTGTGGCCTTGGCAAATCATTAGCAAGAAAAATGGCAGAAAGCCCAATGAGGATGTGGGAGTTGAGGAATTGAAGGGGAAAGATAGGGTTTCAAAGGAGATGGCCACAGGCTAACTGAGCAGTGCAGAAGTGGCATGCAGGACGTGTGTTTGGCTAACCAAAACACAACTACTTTCTTTCTGTGACCTTGGCAATGAAAGAGCAGTGAATCACCACTGCTACCCTGGTTGTGACAATCATATTGCTACCTGCTGGCTTCTCCAACCACTGTCTAAGACATGGCTGTTGAACAGGTAGAAAAAATCATGCTGCCTTCCAATTAGTTTTTAATGCAGATGTTTACTCTTTTCTTCTTTTGGTCTTGATTGTTCCAGGCTGTGGTAAGTTCGCCTCCTCTCTCTCCACATTTGCATGCTCTAATAATCCTCACACTTCCCTCTGTCTGGTTTTACTGAAACTTAACTTTTTTTGTGCAAATTCATATTTGGTGCAAAGGGTGAGATAATCCTGCTCCCATTCATTTTGGAGTCATCCCAAATTTCTTTAACTAAATTGTGTTTATTCTGGTTACCTGAATTACAAAAATGTATACTTTTATTATTTATTTATATCCTCTAATTCCACAAAGGTAGAGATTGTGTTCTGAAAGCATTACACACACACACACACACACACAAATGTGAACCACATATTGTAAGCTGTCATAGAGTTGACTTAGTATTGGAGGTTGCCTGCTTATTTCAGGCCACCATGAATTATAGCTAATTAAGATGAAGGTGGTCGGAATTTCAGAAGTTGGAGTGGTGGCTAATTATGGGCACCTTCCTAAAGTCCTGAAGGAAACTTTGCCCTTTTCCAAAGGGAATCTTGGAGAGATGGGGCTCTTTCGGTGGCAAGATCTGAGCATTTTCAGTGGTATCGTTTCCAACACAGAAATTGAACAGGGAAATAAATCTTTACCTAATACGTAAAGTCTCCAGAGATACAGAAACAAGTAAGGTAAGCAATTTGAAAAACAAACAAAGGCAGAAATCTCCTTCCAGTTCCTAGAGATCTCTAGGAGAATTTGTGTGATTTTGAGCCACATGAAGTCACCTATTTTGAACCATTTTCCATCTACAAAAATAGCAGCTTCTAAGGTTTGCCATGGTATTGTCCATTGAGCTGAAAAGAAAGATTCTTTCACTATCCACACATTGTTCCCATTCAGCTCACTTGTCCAGCACATACTTTTTTGTAATTCTTTAAATGCCTTCCTACCTCCACACCATATGGGTATTTTCTACTTTCATTTATAAATTTGGGGCCATGAGTCCTTAACTCACCTACTAAAAGATACTTGAAAATCCCTGTACTAAATAGAGTGGGCCATGGGGAAGGACTGGGAAAGCTACTTTCAAATGACCTAACTTTGTTCTTTTTTCAGATTCCTTAGTAAAGCATGCTGGTTGTTCGCCTGACTTCTTTTCTAAATGCTGTCAGTAATCTCAATTGTCTTTTATAAAAAATTCCATTCCAAGCTTAAAAGGCACAATGTTTTGTCAAATGTGCAGACGTGAGAACATGCCTAACATGCCTAAGCATGGCCCTCCAAGCTGAAACCCCAGCCCTTGAAACAAGGAGAACTAGTGGAGGTGGTCCTGAGAAGCAGAACCTAGAGCCTCCATCTGCACTGTGTAGAGGGCTTTCAAATGCCCATCCCAAGACACCAAATGGCCAGAGGGAACTCTGGTATTCAACAAGAGCAGGAAGCTCACAGCCCTCCACTCTTGATAAATACACACAAAATAGATGTGAACATCTCCTGAAGCGTGTGCAGAATAGAAGTTCTGAAGGTCTGAGATGAAACCTCGACAACTTGATTAGCATAATTGCTATGGTCTGAAATAATTTCTTATCCGTAATAGTGTTTTGTGTCCCTGTAAAACCCACCTTTTAACATCCTCATGGATGTGCGTCTTACAATAACATTTTAAAAATTATGGGAATATACTATGCAATTGGCTCTTCACCTCCAAAAGACCTTTGAGGATGTATTGTCATGTCCCATCTGGACTGGTGCTTTCCTTTTATCATATTGGCTGTGGTATTTAATATTAATCGTGTCTGCAATGAGCCAGACGTTAGGAAACAAGTTGAAAACTGTTCTACCACAGCAGAGATTTTCAAAAATGCAAGTCTTGCATAGCATGAAATCTCTAACCCAGCACCTGGCATCATTGGCTATGGAAATTTTACACACAGAAGCCTACATAATGTATCCCCCCAAGTTCCATGAAGTGCTCATTTCCAGAATAATGAAACAGCAGTAGTGATCAAACACCACCAATATCAGTGAAATCCTTAGGTCCTGGTGTTTAGCACAAAAGCAAGCAAGTAGATGCCCCTTGCATAAGTTAAAAGACCAGATACCCCTGGAATTAATGAACTGGAAGACCTGGGGTAATTTTATTCTATGCACCAAAGAATTTAAATTCTATGATTCTCAATCATGCTTACTTGAGTGTAGATGCATCTCAGAATCTTAATAGAAAAAAACTTAGGGAAGGCACATGTGTAGTGTGAAAACCCCCATCTCGACTTAGGATGTGATCCCCCCTTCCAACTCCTCACCTGTATGAAGATTAATGATCTAGACACACATGTATGCATATGTAAAATATACATATATACACACACGTATAGCAGGGGCACTTATATATGACATCCCAGTGATGGTACAGGGGCATTGCAAGATTCTGAAGTACCTACAAAAACATCTGAGTCAATGATTTTACCTGTCAGTTTGTTGAAGTACATTTTTATCCTGATGCATTGCCTTGAAGTTTCATTATCCACGCATGTTGATGCTACTGACTCAAGGTCCTTCTTTAACTCAAACATGCTCTTTCCCAACCACAACAAATTCAGGCACTTACTGCAATGTAAAATGACATTTTTAAAAAATCAAACTAACGATGGGAATGCAAAGACCACATTTCCTGGTGCCTCGTAAGGCAGTCGATTCATAACCTTGGGGCCAAAGCAAATGGGAATCTGCCTCTGGTCTGTCATCACCTGTATCCCATTTATAAATCATTTATTCTATAGACAGGGCAAAAGTTGAAACCTTCCTTCAGATGGTGCCCTGTAGCTCAGTAGACTCTGCCTTAATCATTTCCCTGGTGAAAGTAAATATACATCCCAAACATTTATATGGCTGCCATTTGTCTGGCTCCAAAAGCACTTTACCCAAACTATGGTAGACAGCAAGTTAAATTCTTTATTCTGCTATTCCTACTCCTTCTTACCCATTTTGTAAAACAGTCTAAAAGGTTTACATTCCTGTGCTTTTCAGGAAAAGTTATAATCACTGCTTCTTTCTGATCAGTCACTTACCAAAATATTGAAATAGGAGTATCAATAGACTTTTTGTAAGTAGGGAAATTGCAGTTCTAATGCAAGAAAAGCTGAAGGTACGTATTTTAAGCACCAGACGCTGAGTTAAGCTGTTTCTCTGCATCCAAGTCAGAACTTAAATTGCTTCATGGATTTGGAATTGTTTCTTCATTGCTGGCATTGTCATTGTCGTAGCCAACACTCATCAAAGGTCTACTGTGCACCAGGCACCGTACTTAGTAGGACTTCCCAACAAAATGCAGAGTCTGCACTTTTCCCATCCTACAGACTAAGGATTAGGGGTGAAAGAAAGTCACAGGTCATGACCAAGGCCACCAAGGTCATGATAACAGCAGTAAATACCTATTTCCTGCCACTCATTTTCTGCTAACTCCAGATTCAGAAATTTGTCAAGGGAAAAATTCACAGTGAAAATGTCTCTGTGTACTAGTTTCATGCTGGGGTGAAAGAATCTTTTTCTAAAACTTGGAGGCATTTTCCTCTTTGAAATTGAAGTTGTAAATGCTGTTTTTGCTGTGGCCCTGCAGGGATTCTGGTTGATGGCCTCAGAAGTCTTATTTCTCTGATGTGTCAGTCTGTCAATTTTAGCCACTAACTTCTGACCTGGAATCAGACAAAAGTCCTCAAAGAGAGCAGTGGAAAAACATAGCAGGCGGGAAGCCAGATGGGGATGGGGTCAGGCCTCACCGCCCTGCAAAGCACAGATGAATGGTAGGGAGCTGCTCTTCATGATTTCAGAACCATCAACCACCTTCTAGCACTTTAGGATCAGGTACTCATAATCCGATGTTTATGCAATAAACACCTCTTTACTAAAAACAGTGAGGTCTTTTCCAATTACCTCTGGAGCAAATATGCCTTTTTGAGATTTACGTCCTCTAAGAACAATTTCATTCATCTCCTCAAAAAATACAGAGTGACCCTCCCTCCTTTGAAATGCCAGGAAGTATGCTAAACACTAGGCATGCATTTGTTGAACAAGACACATTTGCTGAAAGCCCAAAGTCAATTAGGAAGATGGACAAGGCTACAGATAATTACCTGCTTGACAAGAACAGTGCTGAGGAGGGGACCCCGTGCCTTGACTTCTGCAAATGACAGCTACAGCCCAGCCTCTTAGGATAGAAAGTATCCTTTTAATTTTTATCACATTTACATATGTGAAAATACAGGTGTACAGCACCATACGAAGTTAATAATGCAAATTCTATAATTACTCTCAGATTGCCTCACATCAGCCATGAAAAAAAAATACAGCATTAGGAGGTTTTGTCCATGTTTATTTTACATAAAATGAATACTTTTAGTCAAAAATGATTTTTTAAACATAGCTATGTTTCTTTTTGAGCCCCAGTATCTTTAGCCAACCTCAAAAGCTGTTTCTTTGCAGGGAAACTCTGTAGTCAGAAGAAACCAGATAATGTGGTTTCTTCGCTGTCAGCTTCATGACATATTTTGAGGCCATATGTATTCCACAGGAAAAATGTTTCTATCTCTTCAAAGAAGAGGAATTATAAATATTTCCTCACTTAGTTATCTGCAGATAGTGGAATCTTCCTTCACCCCTGCTTCAAACCAAACCAAATAATATAGAAGCTAACCCCTATTTGATGACTTGGTTGCTATTATTAATCTTATAAGGTCACGACTTTTAAGAGGGGAAAAATTATATTAGAAAAGTAAATCGAATAATTGAATTACATATAAGCTAAATTGCATCAGGTCCCTGAAGTCATATAGGCAGCTATAAAGTTACTTTTTAGATAGCAGTAATTGGGAGCATACCATATGTAATTCTTCTGCAACAATAAAAAGTGTCATGATTTTTCAACTAAGACAATGTGGGATGGATTTCAACGAATCCAGATGCCTTTTCATGCAGCACAGTGTTACTGTGCTAGTTTCAAAGACTTGTAGAAGACCTTATTAAAAACCATACCCAGTACTCTGAATAATGCCCCCAATTTTTGTGTTCTACCCCAGGCTGCCACAAGAGGGCATTCTTCCCCCAAAATATATGCAGGCAGCTATTAACATTGATTTCTACAAAAAGAGAAAATATATTTAATGAGGCTCTTTGACCTGGCTAGGAAATATTTATATTAATGTCTGTTAATAATATATTTTTTATATTCTTTATTTGTTTTTTTTCTAATTTTGAATTTCATAGGGTGCTAATAAATGGCTTGGATGGCAGCCAAAAGACTGGATTTTTTTTTCAATAAATGGACATTTGTTTTGTTTGTGATTTGCAACTGGAATTTTCTGATAAAATCAATGGTTCGTTGTATATCTTCCATAGGGTTTTTTTGAAGAAGAAGAGGGTAAAGAGTATATTTACAAAGAACCTAAGCTGACGGGTCTCTCTGAGATTTCCCAAAGACTACTCAAACTCTATGCAGACAAATTTGGAGCAGATAACGTGAAGATAATCCAAGATTCCAATAAGGTAGGAAAAATAAATATTTATGCAAGTTCTAAGACTCAACATAGATTTTTTATTGTCATTTGTTTTTTAACTATATTGTTTTCATTTTCCGTCTGACTCTGCAAAGTAAAGTACCAAAATTATGTTGGGTGTTTTGCTTGTTGATTGGCTGATGGTCGTCTTCTATATAGCCAACTAAGTCCTCTACTTCTCCCATGGGTTATTTTGTTCAAATAGCAATTTCAGTGTTAAAGTGATTGCACCCAAAGGTGGGACTAGAGGAAAAAATAGGTCGAAAATATTGATTCCATCAAGGAGGTCTTCCTGGGTCATTCCAGTTTTGAAAGTTGTCCCCTGTGTTAGGACCAGACTTGCTATTACATTGTATTAGCCTGTGAGAATATACTCAACCTCTTGGCTCCAAAAAACAAATGATTACATCCTCTCATTAGATTACCAGAATTCTCTTGTATATTCTCATTCATTTAGCCAAACTCTAGTAAGCACCTACTGTATGCCAGGGCCAAACTAGGAGTTATTGTGTGCAGAGCATATTCCTCCCAGACCTCCCTGTCCTCACGGGGCCAAGAGGAAAAAGACTTGTGTGAACAGTCACTAGAATGCCATGAGGTGCCCCCAGTGAGACATGGCCCACTAGCAAGGGAAAGCTCAGGACAGGGGACTGTGAACAACTCACTTTTGCCTGGACATTGCTACCCAGAGGAGGTGATCATTGAATAGCAGGTGAGTAGTGTTTCCGAGAAGCAATGAGCATTCTAGGAAGCCCAGCACAAGCAATGAAATGAAGGAAGGAAAAGGGAATATGTGTTTAGAGAATGGCAAGGCTTTAAAAACAGATTGGGTAAAGGAGTACAGCAGGGAGGTTTCTTGTCTTTTTAGCAGATAAGCTGATTGACCTATTACATGATTGCAATGGTGTAGAGCTCTATTGGGACATGAAAGAGATTGATGATGATGATGATGATGTCGTCTCTGCTGGCATTTGGAGGGGTTTAGGCACAAGATCACTTTTCTGCGCAGAAATTCTTCCAAATTTGCTCATTATTCCTCTTAGCTTGAACGATACAGTCACCTTACCTATTCAGGCAGACGGAGGATTGCAGTAGTGACATTCCTGAGTGAAAGCATCAAGAGAGCTTTAGTAGGATGGAGAAAAATGCCACTGTGGTGTGAGAGGGACTTGGGTCTTCATTCCACCAAGCCACTGGTGATCACAGATAAAGTAACTGGCCACTCTGAACCTCTACTTAAAAGTATTAAAATCCATAAAATGGTCACAATTCTTCCCACCTTACAGTGTAATTATTAGTAGCATTACAAAAAAGTTCATGAGGTTCCTCAAATCTCTGGAATTGGATAAGGAGTGGATGGGTGGACCCATGGAGAAAATCAGAAGTTTTAAAATTCTTCAAGATATCGTTAGAAAAGAGGCTGAGAAGCATCGCTTCCAGCCTCCAAGGAGAACCAAAGCAATTTCCCAGATTGTCTTGGGACCTCCAAATTGTCCCCCTTACTATTTGTCAAGCCCATTCACCAAAGCAAAGTTAGAAAGGACATGGAATAAAGTGTCCTCTTGCAGTAAGAGAAGGTAAGAGACATGAAAAATACAAAAATTTGCAGTCATCTCATAGGTTAATCAGCTAATCCCCTAAGTAGACAAAGGACCTCCCTCCACATTACCCCCTGTCTAGGTGTATGGCTAAGTCACAGAAGAACAAAGAGATGCATCTCCACTTCCTAAAGACTTGCACACAAAGGTGCATGGAGGTTCATCACAGAAGAGAAATAAATAAAGGATTAAATAATATGGCTCAGCAGGCAGCTAAGTGGTAAAGAGTCTCAGTCCTTAAACTGGCTCCAGTCCTGCTGCTTCCACAGCTGGTTGCTGAACCACTGTTGGCCAGTTCCTTTGTGGTCTCACCAGCTCTGAAATGATAATTGGCCATTTTCCTCCAAGGGAAGAGGGACAGCCTCCTCAGGATGCCAGCCCAGAGAAAAGAGCTTCTGGGCTTTCTTTCAAACACACCTTGCGACTCACCTCCCTTTATTTGCCCCTAATGTGTTAACACAGGTAAACCCCAAGGATTTGGACCCCAAATACGCCTACATCCAGGTGACTTATGTCACCCCGTTCTTTGAAGAAAAGGAAATAGAGGACAGGAAGACAGACTTTGAAATGCACCACAACATCAACCGCTTTGTCTTCGAGACGCCCTTTACCCTGTCGGGCAAGAAGCACGGCGGAGTGGCCGAGCAGTGCAAGCGGAGGACGGTGCTGACAAGTAGGTGCCGCGGCCTGAGCCACCGCCTCGCGCAGGCGCACTCCGCCAGGGAGCTGCAGTCCCTCACTAGGCGATGAGTGGAAATCAAGAGTCATTTCAGCCCTGCAGATCAGCACCCAGAGTGTCGCGACTTGGAGATACTTGCCAGGAAGACCCGATTCCCCCTTTATCTTTCGTTAGGAGAAAGAGGCTTGAGAAGGGAGCCAGAGGAGAATTGTCACTAGAGTTACTTTGCACTTAGTCATTGTTCCCTGCAGAATTTGCAGTCGCGAAGGTCAGTGGCGTCAGCGACAATGGGAAAGCATAAGGCACTGAACTTTCCTCTCTCCTCTCCCTGAATCTACACTCAGCCGCTTCAGGGTTAGCTTTCATCCTTGTGTGGTTTAGGGCAAGATTTTAAACCACTGTGGGAACCAGAGTCTTCCTCTAAAACGAAAGCAGGCGTTGATCTGCAGCCCCCTCCCAGCGCTATCTAGATCTATTCTGTTTTTCATTTATTCAGCTGACACTTAATGAGTTCCTGCTAGGTGTTGGGCTCTGTTTCCTGGCAATTAGGATACACAGAATATTGCCCTAAAGATGCTCACAGTCAGGTAGGAGAAAGAACCAAGTAAAGCAAGAATTTCAGGTCAACACCACATGAAATAGAGATGGAAGAGCTAGGAGGAGCTCCTGAAGGCAACTGAGAGGGAAGGTGAGCAAAGGCAGTTTGGAGGGAGATCTCCCAGCCACCTTGGCAGACTTGTGATCCTGCACTGTACAGTAGACAGGTTACTAGCACCAGTGTCCAAACTACAAGATGCATTCACTTTTAGAAAACTTGTCCAGGGATTTTGTAATTTAAAAAATAATAATAATAACTAGAACTCTATATACTCTGCAGTATTAATTTGAACTTTCTTTATTGTGGGCTAGTGTAGATCTTCTTGGAAGTTGCGTCGAAAGCCATCATCTTTTTAGTGTTTAACTATTCTAAAGATCTTACCCATCCCTAAGATTGCATTCACGTTAATTGGTGAGGGGAGAAGACCATGCCTGGTGGGGCGGCTGGGGCAAATGGTAAGAGTATGAGAGATGCTGGCATCTAGAAGAAAAACAGACACACACAGAAACAAGCAGATGGAACGTGCTGTGAAATAATACAAGATCTTCTAAACCCCCGGGGGAATCCTGGACTTCCCACTAACCCTTAAATCCCTCTGTGTGGCTTTTGTGCAGCGAGTCATTTGTTCCCCTATGTGAAGAAGAGGATCCAGGTTGTCAGCCAGTCGAGCACAGAACTGAATCCTATTGAAGTGGCGATTGATGAGATGTCCAGGAAGGTCTCTGAGCTTAATCAGCTTTGCACGATGGATGAGGTGGACATGATCAGACTACAGCTCAAACTGCAAGGAAGTGTCAGTGTGAAGGTTAGTAAGCATTACCCAGAGCTGAGTTGCACACAGCCAGTGAAACTTGGTATAAAACACCTGAAAATTGTTTTTACAAAGGATATAAGAAATATTTTTTGCTATTTGTGATACAACTCAATATTTTCATCTGAGTCTTTAGAATGATGTCTAGCTGTAAATGCACATCGATGGTGCCAAACACCTGTAGCTACACCTTTAAGTTGAACTGAAATAACATTTCTCCTTCAAACCTCCCATCCCATCTTCTCTCGATAAACTTTGTTCTGTATCTGCATCCTAATGAATGAATCAACTAATGAATAAGCACAGCACTCTTCTACATATCTGTCATTAAGAGCCTTATAAAATTGTTTCAAAACAAATCCAGAAATAGAATGCTTACTAGTTCATAAAATGTGCAGTAGTGTTTATCTGACTGTCAGGGTTGTGACAGGAAGCAGATGGAAAGCTCACAGTGGTTGATTAAGGGAAAAAGAATAAACAAACTATTTGCAAAAGTGTGAGCAGCATTGAAGAAACCAGCAAGGGCTGGTGCATGGTCTAGGAATACTCGGAGTGTTACCACCCCAAACCCAGAGAAACGGGGGGAAACAGTGAGTCCCTGATGATGGACAGGTGTGGCTCTGCTAGAGGACTGCGGAAAAACCCAATGCTCGATCCCAACTGGGCTTCTACTAGGGTGAGGAGAGTGAAGCACAAAATGTAATCAGTAATCAAGATCTTAATACAGTGTTTTTAAAAATCAAAATGCTAAAATCTGTAACAAATAAAATATTGATTTTTCAAATAAAGGTCGGCAGGTACCAGTGCCCTGCTGAGCTGTACTGGAGCCTGAAGCAAAGGAAAAAAATGTGTGATGCTGCTGATTCTCACACTGAGTGCACTGTCCTTGCTCTGCCCCACTGGCTAGCTCAGAAAGAAAAGTAGCCAGAAGGCAAGGGATCCATTGTCCTACTGCAGAGGAGATGGCTTCCCTAGGCTCCTGGCTGAGTAGAGGAAGAGAGGATGGACCTGGAGAAGAAAAGGAAAACATGTGGTGCTGACTTCTGCATGTCTACTAATGGCCAATGCCCAGTGGTCACAGCATCTGAAGTCTGCTCAGTAGTAGTGTCCTTGGTGTACCTGGATCCTTTTGAAGCCCAATTAACAGATAGTATGCCCTGAGGAAAATGAAGCTCCCCACTAGTGTGGACTTGCTACCCTGTTTCAGCACTGATAGACTGATGAACACACTGGCCCTGTGTATTCATCCAGCAGCTCGGACAGATGCCTCCTTGGACCATGATCTAAGATAGACTGTCAAGTGGAATACAGGGAAAGAGGGGTTTTTGGAACAGGGCACCCACCACAATCACTGTGGAATGGCTTTTCGTACTAGCTGAGTGCTTAATAGAAAAAAAAAATTAGCTCATCGAACATTTGATATTAAAAGTATTAAATTTAAGTACAGTGAATGTATTTAAGTTAATAGAAGTAATTGGTTTTCAAAGCTATTAGGAAAAGCAGATCAGACATTGAAGATATGGCAAAATGTGAAAGAGCTGGCAAGTAATGGAGTCTGAGAAAAGTGGTGGGAAAGGACAAAACTCTGACACACTCATTAGTGGCTTCGTGAGTGGTTAGATATAACAGGAATACAAATTAGTGTGTCACAAGGCAGGAAGAGAGAATCAGGATGCCACATGAGTGGCACACACAGTTGCCATTCCTTCCATGTGTGGAGAAGGTTCCATGGAGGAGGTGGGGTCAACCTCAGCCAATTCTCTTTTCCTAGGTCAATGCTGGGCCAATGGCCTATGCACGAGCTTTTCTTGAAGAAACTAATGCAAAGAAATACCCTGACAACCAAGTAAAACTTTTGAAGGAAATATTCAGGTAAGATTCTCTTTATTGGAATACTCTTCCTTGAACTCCTTCCGACAAGAGGCATGAATTCGCCCAACCATCCCTGTCCAAGGTGGCAGAGTCCCCCAGCATCCCAACTCTGAACCCAAAGTTACTGACCTCAAGGTCACTTCCTATGGATAGTTTTTAATCTGCTTCATGCTCTTGCTAAAGACAATTTGCAGATGCGTGTGGGCAGGCCCTCGATGTGAATGAGCGCCTCATCAAGGAGGACCAGCTGGAGTACCAAGAAGAACTGCGGTCCCATTATAAGGACATGTTGAGCGAACTCTCCGCAATCATGAACGAGCAGGTGAGTGTTCCCTGTTGAATGGGCACTGTGAGCAGATAGAAAGTTGTACCCATTGCAAGGGCTGGAGAGATTCTCTTTTCTTTTTCTGAAGTCACTGTACTTTCCATCACCATCATGCTCTCTTCACCGTGCACAGCAGCATTTGGCTTAAAGCCGAGATTAGATTAGAGAAAAATCTGTAGGAAAAGAATGTGAGAACCCAGATGCTTTCCAGTTTTTAAAGATGATTATCCAATCCACATGAACTGTTGGTTTTCTATAATAAGTGGGTCTGATGCGACATTGAGGACCATTGTGGTCAATTCCCATTAGAACTTGGTGCCACTCTCTGCCACCCCTGGATGGGGACCTCACAAGAGCCAGAATGTGGTCTGGAGTTCCACACTTCACCACTAGAGGTCTCTGCACCATGCCCAAAAAGAACCTCAGGACTAGCCATGGGCTTTTACTTCCAAGACTTCCTGCAGAGACTGGGCCTCAATTGGATAAAAATCAACCCTCACCCCACAAGTAAGTTGTTCATGATTTCAGACATGTGTGCAGCATGTTCTGTAAGAACGCACAAAGTGTGGCTATTCGATAATATGGGGTGCAAAAAATCGAGTCGTTCAAAACCAAGCACTGCTTCATTAGCGGGCTTCCAGCATCCAGCAGCCCTCACACTCTACCTGGATATTGCATTTTCTGTGCTCTTTGTAGAATACATGCAGGACAGAACTTGACTAGTCTCATGATGATGATGCCTCACACATAATAGTCACTCAGTTAATATTAGTGATCCTTCCTTTCCGTATGACCTAGCATTATCAACACTACTTGCAAAAAAATGAAAAGTATTCCATCTTTCATTCTAATTGCAATTACCTTACGTATTAGTTTTTCCTTTTTTTCTATCTTCTCGTACCCACATCTTTAACTCTGTATATTAGCTGAAGAAAGAAATGTTTGATTGACTTATGTAAAGAAGAATGAATCTCTCTGGACAGGATTCCTAATGGAAGTAGAACTGGCCTGGGCTTTGTGAGAGGTGATGGGAATTAAATTCTTGGCAGATGCCTTGAAAGCATGGGAGAAATTATAAATCTGGGAGAGAAACAAAAAGAACAAACAATGGCCGTAAAAGCTGGGAAAGATGAAGTAATGCTTGTCTCCAGCTCTTGGTCTGGCTTTCAAACTGGCACAAACGTTCTTCTCTTTTCTCCTGGCAGCTCTGCCGAGGTCCGTGTTTGTACAGCTTCTGTTCCTCTGTGTCTAGTGTTTCCCTCAGTACTGTGGGCAAAATTGGTATGTTTTTCTTTCCTTATGTCTCCTTCGTCCTTTGTGGCCTCTCCTATCGCCCATCCTGGCCGTGCATTTTCCCAGTCACCTTCAAAGTGGCTAGTGTTCTCTAAGGTTTTTATTTAATTAAAACAACTTCATTTCCATTTCAAGATAGGTCAGTGGTGGGGGGACGGATCCTGGTGATTTAAAACTAAAGTTTAAAAACCTTAGTTTTTAAACAGAAAATTCATACTCCATCAGCTTCTAGAATGTATTTCAGCCCATCTGTCTCCAAAACAAAGATGCACTGCACCCCAAATGCCAAAGCAAAAATCAAAGATCAGATGGCCAGGTGATTAAGGGGAGAGAAAAAATAACTCCTTTTATAGGAACCTTTGCTAAAAGAAGGAAAATTTGCCTCTAAGCTTCCTAGAAACTGACACAAAGAACCTTATGGATTGCACAGCTCTTGCTGTTCAGTAAAAGAAATAGATCTGTCAGCAGGAAAGATAAACTTTCTCCTGGTCCTGTGCTTTGATGAGGCATTTAATAGGTGGTTATATATGGGAATGCCTGCATATGCCTCTATGCTTGGGCACATACTCTGGAAACAGGTGTGTGTGTGTGTGTGTGTGTGTGTGTGTTACAATGGAGAGAAAAATTCTACCATTTAACTTTGAAAATTAGAAACAAATAGAATCAAGACATAGAAATACAGAAATAGAAATAGAAAAAAAAATAGAATAAGTTATGTAGTTCACTCCAAGAGTCTCCAGAAAAGCCTTGGCTAGAAGAATCTTCTGAAATCATCTAGTTAATTAAAGAACCTTCCATACAGGGGAAGAGATGGAGCAAAATAAGGAGGATGCTGGTGTGTAAAATGGAGACGTTGAGATGGAGTCATTTGAATGGGTAGTGACAGCAATAATTGCTTTTATAGGCAGCCAGAATTTCACAGTGTCTTATAAACAGCCAAAAAAATAATAATTCTTTTGGCTGAGGCCAAAGTAATGCATATAAGTATGCAGATGAAATATAAATATAAGATGCTCATTTGGAGTGTGTTTCAACATTCAGTGAGAACGACAGCAGAGTAAAGCCAACTGCAGTAATGAGTATCGAATATAAAAAACAGAGAAGGAAACAGACCTGTTCTGTTCCAGGGCCACGCATGCAGGAGATGAAAGCAGATTGCTGCGAGAGCCCTGGGTGCTCTTTGAACACATTATCAACCAAATTATGCATGCAGAGCTTGATGGCACTGATCATGAGTAGAATACATTGGTAGTATGGGAAACTCAGATGCCAAGTGCTCTTTGGGGGACAGAAGCAGCAATTCTCTCCTGGAAGAGGGAGAAGCCGCAGGTCATAGCATAGGGTGGTAAGGTGGTAATGGGAAAATCATCATACCTAGAAATTCAAAAGATTCCTTAAGTCTGTTCTGTTCAAAGATACATTTTACAGATGCCTGGGGTTTCTGTGGCTGCTGTTATTATTGTGTTTACATATCATTATTTGAATAGGTCAGAGTCTAAGAAAGTATCATTGAGACCTATTAACATTATTTTCAAGTAAAATCAGGTCAAGATTAATTTTTTTCTTATATTTCCATTAATGTGAATATTTAAATACGGTTTCCAATCTCCTCCCCACCTTTTTGGTAGATTTTGGGGGGGGAAAAAAAGCTCTTAGATTAGAATAAAATTCTGAAATTACTCAGATGCATTTGTGTCATTCAGACCTTTATTAATTTATATCTGAGAATCAGAGTGTTGTGAATCTACTTTAAATATCCACATACTGACTATCTCAGAGGGAAAAAAATCCTTCATATCTCCTTTGATAATTCTTTTTATTTTTTCCCAAAAATTTAGAGAGAGACCCATAGTTAATAAAAATCACTGTTCTGATTTTTAATTTTGTATCTCGGGACACAAATGCTAACCTCTCTATTATGGCCGTCTCGTGTTGCGTTGCTCCTGTCTGAAGATTCCGGGCAGGGACGACCCAAAGCGCGGAGTGGAGCGAACCTACACGCGTGTCATTAGCAAGGCCCCTCCGGCGCCACCCCTGGTCTTCGTCTCGCAGGGTGCCGAAGCATAAGGAGCCCTGACACGCCTCTCGCCTCTCGCCTCTCGGAGGACTTTCAGAATCTGCAGCTCATCTCGGGGAAGAGAACAATAGATTTTAATTTATTTGAAGTTTTTACGGTGTTAATATTTTTGTTTACCTCGCTAGCTTGAGAATTTTGCCAGCCTCTGAATTTGCACATTTCCTGTAATTTGTTTTTTTCACTGAGTGGTGTCGATCAAGCCAAGCTGAATATTTGCCATAAAATTCCAATGAATGTGTAGCTAAAAAGCAGACTCTTGAGTTTGCTGTCAGTTACGTGTTCAATACGTGGTCCTAGTACACATATTTTAAAGGTCAAAGTGAATGTTTTTGTAACATTTAAGCATATTTCAGGTGTAAATAGAAGATTGTAAAATATATGGTTTTTACCAAATTTAAAAGAACATTTTTAGTTATTACTTATGACAGTACTAAAATTATATGAATACCATTTCAGATACCATTATATTAAACTATTTGTGTATGTGTAAAAAAAGTGTTGATAAATACTAATCTTTAAAGTTTGTGGAGTTCCTTTATTTGTAATATATGTGCTCTTAAAAGCAGTGGGATATGAAATTATAGAAGTATTTTGTTGTTGTTAATAGAAATAAAAAAAAGTTACTTTGCATTCGGTTTCCTCTTGATGGGCTGGTGAGTCACTGCTAAAGGGATTAATAGATGTCTGTTGAAGGGAATCCCATACACAGTACTTATGATATCTTGCCAGAAGTCAGAAAAGGACCTAAACCCAATTGAGACTTCCTCCAGAGATGAACTAAGTAAGTAAGTCAAGGACTTCCAAACCTAGGAAAGTACTAGAATGATTTGAAGAAAACATAATGAATCAGAATCCTTAGGTAGCTGTGAGGTTGTGGTAGCTATTGGGATGATTCACGAATACTCCTTTTATACACCCTACGAATGTGCCATAGGATAGCACTTTGCTCCCTCTTTTGAAGTCAGTATGAGCATGGAACTTGCTTTAGCCAGTGAAATGTGAACCATGTACCCTGTACCACTCTCAGGAGGAAGATTTCCAAGCCACTAAGTGGACCTGCCTGACCCCTCCCTTGATGAAGTTATCTTTGCCCCATGTTCTAATCAACCTATACCCCGTAGGCCATCCTTACACTTCTGCTGGGGGTCTGGGTGGACCCCAGGTCAGACAACAATTCATGCTAAGCTGATTATGAACAGCAGATCACCTGCTGCAGAATCAGGCAGGACATGTGTAGCCTATTTCCATCAAACCTTCTGAAATGGAAACCCCAGGAGTAGAGTCCAGCATCCAGGCCCACAGGATTCCCAGACATACTCAGGTATAAAAATGCCACTGAGTCCTCTGTTAATTATTGACTCCAAAACATTTCTTTGCAGAAGATGATGTTTTCTAAGACAGTGATCTGATTTTAAATTACCAAGACATTGAGTCCTTATTTTATATTCTTTTTCATCTTTACACAAATTTTCTTAAATTAATGCTCTTTAAAATGAGCTCATTTAAAAAAATGGTGATAAATCTCCAGGTTCTACAGATGGAAAGACTGAAAATAAGACACAGGTATTAAAAACAGAATAAGTGGATCTAATGCAGGGATGTCAGGTGTGCCTCTGGGCCCTCATCCATTCAGAATCCCACTCCACACCTACCTGTCCTTTCTCAGATTAAAGAACAGAATGCCCAGACTGCAAAGAAATTAACATGCCCCTTCGTTTTTATTAGCTTTTATTTTAGGCTCATTATTCATACCTCTGTGCATCCCTATTCTGAGTCTGCACTCATTTAGAAGCCAAATACCAATAGGCCAATCAGCACATTTCCTCTGTAATGAAGTACAGCTCTCTGAGGGATGCTGTCATGACAGACAGAGCGGTTTACTGGAAAGTCGGCTTTCAGACCTCTGAATGTCGCTCAGTAAAGGATCTCACCATATTTTCAGGCTGATGATTTACCACCTTAATAATCAAACTCCAGAAAGCTAAAAATATATACATATGATAAGATTCCAGTACTCCTGTGAGTACCAGAAAATGAAACGCATTCGAAAGCAAACATAGCAAAATGATCCTAAAGCAATTAGTACTCTCTCAGATTACAAGCAGCCCCGACAGCACCACACTTGCATCAGTAAAAGAATGATATATAGGGCTGGGGTCATGGCTCCGTGGTAGAGCGCTCTCATCGCACATGCGAGGACCTGGGTTCAATCCTCAGCACCACATAAAAATAAGTAAATAAAAGAAAGATATTATGTCCAACTACAACTAAAAAAAATTTTTTAAAAAAGAATGATATATAATATCTGACATATATGTATATGCACATATAGCATGCTGACAATATGTTTTGTCTAGAAAACGATGAAGTACAGGCAAAATTAGCATTGCAACTCTGCAGGAAGCCCCATCCCTTTCTTTTAACTTCCCTCCACTCTACTTGCCTACATGTACCCTCCACTACAGCCACAACATTCTGTTAAAATACCCATCTTGCTCCTTCTTCCAACAGGAAGCTCCCTTTCCCTTTCCTCCAGCCACATAAATGGAACCCATACGTAACAGGACCCAGCTTAATACCACATCTAGAACCACCCAATGGGTCTGGGGCTCCTGTTGCGTCAGCTGTAGAGCTTCTAGCAGATGAAGGCTAGTGACTGAATCCTTCTTAGCCAAGGCTATTTTTTGGAAAAAAGAGGCATATGTGGGTTCCTTGCAGAGTGGTGTGTGGGTGTGTCATATTTTGGTCACAGATAACAAAGTTCCCATCAGTAATCCCAGCAACTCTTTTTTTTTTTTTTTTTTGACACTATTCCAAAGGCTATGGGCAAAGATGCAAACTGATTCTCCAACAGTGTTCAAGGTCTGAGGACTACTAGGAGAGCTGCATGTGAAAAATGCCGATGAAGGAAGTTTAAAAACATTAAACAGTCTATGTAGGAATCCTGAATTTTTCAAAAGGGTGAGGGGTAGCTTGAGGAATGCCAAAACTGTCATCTGAGAGCCATTCTCTGTACCTCCAGCCCAGGGGTGACCATAACTAGAAGACCCTTGATCTTCTTTAAAAAACAGTCCCCTCCTTGCCATGAGTTCATTTGCCTGAGATGAAGTTTGATAAGGTTTGATGAACCTGTGGGCACACAAGAGGAGCTGTGTTTACTTGAGGGCAGGTATGCATGTTTGAATTCAGAACATGGTGATTGAAGGGTTCCAGGTGAATTATGGAAATGTCAGCAAAGAAAAAAATTCCCATGAAATATCTCAACCTCCTTTGACTTCTCATTACCCCTAGATATTCCTGTAATAGAACACATGTCAGATGTTCTGGGGGTTCAGAGAAGAATAGCTTGGTGGAGAGATCATTAGTCACAAGACCCAAGAGACACTACAGCAAATATACTGGGTTGGTCTTAGTGTGATAAAAAGTGAGAGAGATCAAAATATTATCATATGAAAATCATTTGGAGATGATAATGGTGATTGAGCCTGAATGATTGAGCAAAGATTACAGAAAACAACTTTTATCACTTGTGTAGAGGATTCTCCAGGGAATCTGCTTGTAATTTTCTTGCATCACTTGACATTAATGCCCTAGCTACAACATCATTGTTTCTTGGACATATTCCTAGTATATAAAGGATATTTACTTCTGAAGCAGATGACATTCCTTATATTTTATCAAAAGTTATACAAGAGTAACTTCTACCTGTATGGTGGGTGGGATTTTTGTTTTGTATTGTTTATTTGTTGTGAATCAGACAGTGGTGTTTGTAGGATGTTTTGAAAGACAGTGGCTTATGAACTGAGAAAGTTTGTTTCATAAGACTTGAAGGTTAATGATCCAAAGGACCAATCTTCTGCCTTGTGAATTTTCCTTTTAGATGAGCAAATTTTTAAAGAAATGAGGAATTGTAGGAAAGTTCTAGAAATCAATTGAAATCCTAAGAACAAAAATTAAGAATTTTCATTTTTTTAACAAAAGTAAGAAAATAAAAAATAAACCTATAAATCTAACCTAAAAGAATGGCTCATTCTATGAAAACATTTCCAAGAAATAATCCAAGCCCATCGGGGAGGACTTTTGGTGTCTCAATTCAAAACCATTCTTTCAGACGCTTCAAGTCAAAGTAAGCCCATCTTTACAAAGATTCAAATCTATAGCACCCCCACCCCCACACACTTCTTCAGAGCAAAAAGACTTTGACTTCCCAGGGTACCTTGAACTGACTGAAGAATTTGGGAAATGCGGCTCCTTACTTTCCCTTTAACATTTAGAAGAGCTGAAAATATAAGTCTTTCCAAAAATAAACTATTCCCATTGGGATTGTAAGCCCAAATGTTGCAGATGATTACGGAAAACCATCTTTATCCTTCCCTCCAAGGACCCAGGCTCAAATATTATGCCTGTGACAAGTGTGACTGTGAATAATTGAGCATGAACTATTTCTAAACCATATTCATTGCCTTCTGTGGAATAACTTGGACACATAGCTGTGTAACAGACTCTCTGCTCCTTTCCCCGATTTCCCTTCTCTATTTTACTACTGCTCCTGCTTGGAATGAGTCAGAATCCCAAGAGGGATAGGTACCACACCCCAGAAATGGGGATTTCCTAACATCATACATTTGGCACGAATGAAACAAGATGTTCCAAAAATGCACGAAACACAAATGAATCTAGCCCAACAAAGCAAGTCAACACTTTCCTGACTCCAGGGCAGATCACAGGCCCTGGGGACCTCAAGGTTTCCCATCTGCAAAAGCTCTCACACAAAGAGGCATCTGTTTGTTTCTGAGAGATGTCATGGTGACGTTATCTTACAACTCTCCTAATAGTCTTCATTTGGCCTTATTCATACATATATCATTAAAAGTTGGACTTCAAATCAAGTTGTCCATCAGATTATAGGTAATTCCTTAAATCTGAATAACGGGTTTCAACATTGCTTTTAGTTATTACCCTTTTTTTCCTCTCTCACTGGACGTGTAGGTGTTTTTGTTTTGTTTTATGTTGTTTTCCTTTCAACAAAAACTGAATAAGAGAAACTTTGGCCAGTTTATAGAGAACTGGAGCTGCAATTTAGCTCTTTCTTTGAGACCCCACAGAAATAGCTTCTGGCTGGAATTATGGATAATTGCTCCATCCTTTCCCCTCAGCACTCATCTCCAGTGAAAACCACTCCTGACCTTGGATCAATCATCTCTTTAATGGAATAAGCAGCTTCTTGGGTTTCCTGTGTATCATATCAGATGGTATTTGCCCTCTGAATTATAAACACTAGCATATCTTCTCTTTGACAAATTAGTAAGTAACATTTTTTCATGGCAGAATAACCCCCCTTATATTTTCTGAAATGTAGTATCTTGACATTAGAATGGACATTTGATATCTGATCTGAAAGACTCCTATTGCCAAGAGTGGACAACAGACATCTTCCCTGATCTCACACAGCTATGATGGTCCCTGATAGAGAAATGAAAGAGAAATACATGGAGGAAGACCAAAAATGAACACTTGAATCCAAGCATGTAACTCCTTGCAGCTAAAGATTACATTTTGGTTGCCTTTATTTTCTGGAAGCCTACTAGAGTGTTGGCCTGTCAATGGTTGCTGAGGACATGGGTGATAGATGAATGAATGAATCAAAAAGAAAGGAAATCAGACTTCCTCAAGTAATTGCCCACTTCTAATGACTCTCTGGGGTTTCCCTACTCAAGTGGAAGTATGACATTACAATGCGTGGTAGCATGGGACATCACTCTGATTCTGGAGCAAGTGTGCCCAGATACAAAACGCCAGGTCCACTGCCAATTTGTCTAGGTGACCTCAAGTGAGTTTCCTCACTGAGCCTCGGCCTCAACATCTGTAAAATGGTAATAATAAGTATACAGATTTTACCACAATTAGAGGAGTAAGTGAAATAAAGAACATAAAACCCTCAGCACAAGATCTGGCAACAATAAACATCCAATGCCTGTCAGCTATAATTACGAAGATGGTACCAAACAGAATCCAGGTGATAAGTTGGGATCACAAATTTATTAATCTAAAATTTATTAAGATAATGATGAGATAAATGAATAGTTAGTGCATATGTAAGTTTAGGGAAAAGGTGATTCTTGTTCTTTTCTTACATAGTCACTGATGAACACCTAGGGCCAATTGGAAGTCCAGGTGTGAGAGCTCCAGAGACTGCAGGCATAATATATGCCAAACTGTAGACATTCTGAAAATGTCTTTACAAGTGCACAAATACTACTTATTATCTGCATGTATCCCTAAGAAATGATGATACCTGTCGGCTCAGTGTTATAGTTTGGTTTTGGAAAGTCCCCAAAGGTTCTTGTGTTGAAGGCTTTCTCCCCAGTGTAGTGGGGCTTTTGGGAAGTGATTAGATCATGCGGGTTCTGACCTTATCAGTGGATTAATCCATTAACAGATTTCCAACTTGATTGCATTATTGGGAGGCAGCAGAAACTTTAAGGAGTGAGGCCTACTGCAGGAAATATGTCTTTGGGGGCATGTCCTTGAAAGATATATCATGTCCCCTACCACTTTCTCATTCTCATCCCCCACCCCCTTCTCTCTCTCCTTCCTGACCTCCATGAGGTGAGTAGCTTTGTTCCAATGAATCTGCCATGATGTTCTGCCTCACCATAGTGATGAGGACAAGTGACTATGCACCTCTGAAACTAAGGGCCAGAATAAATCTTTCCTCCTCTAAGTTAATTTTCTCCAGTATCAGTGATGGAAAGCTAAATCACACACTTGGCTTTGAATAAAGGCTCTGAAATTCCCCATAAAAGATGAAAGTGAAATTAGAATAATCATTGACAAAGAAAATGAATACAGAAAATGCACACTTTCTAAGATCCAGCTGGATCCAGCAGTTAATTTGTGTAAAGATGTTTCTTATTTTTAGCCAATAATGTCAAAAATAATTTGGCACAGGATTTGCCTTCTATCTTAGGAAGTCAACTTGATCTTCCTTAGTGACAAAAATAAATTAGAACTATATAAGATTTGATGGCATTAAAAAGTGCCTGGAAGCTGTGTAAAAACAAAAAGATTGATGTATTATCATGACCTGTAGCATGTTTCAGAAGTTGAGATTGGAGACCTATTAAATTGACTGATGCCTTCAGCAATCATTTACTATCCTTACCCCAAAAATGGCTCAAATGTGGAATTCGTAGCTTTCAGAGCAATGCTATGAAATAACTAAATAGAGATGTACATACACATATAACTGTGAAAGAAATGTGGAGCAATAGTCAAATGGAGAAGGTAAGGACATAAGGAAGTATAGAAGAAATCTAAAATAAATATATCATTAATAATTTATTCCAAAAACTAACATAGGTACACACACACACACACACACACACACATAAATAGGATAATTCTGACAAAAGAGCAAAACTTCACATTCATCACAGTAAATGGAAAACAGAAGAAAGAAATTAATGGGAAAAATGACAAACTGCTCAAACCTCGTCACATGGCACACTTTGAATTTTAGAGTAAAGAAATTGGAGTACATAAATCGATACCGTGTAGTTCTGCACATACCCAATCTATTCAGCACAATGGCAGAACTTCCAGCCAGGAAGCTGTTTACCAGATTCCTGCAGAACTCAGCAACTACTTCTAAGGACTCTGAGCTGCATGGACCCTACTTGAACACAAGTCTGATATCTAGGTGGTGCCCTATTGTGATGTTTGAAGATTTCGATGTATTTGGAGAAACCCCAACAGAGAGGAAAAGAAAAAGAAGAGGAAAGCAGAAGACAGAGGAAGAGTGAATCAGGTGAGTGTCCAGTATTTGGCCTGTGCTGAATTGTTTTACATACAGGGTGTTTTTATCCTCTCAGCACCACTATGAATATTTATCCCTCTCTTCATTTCATGGATAAGGAAATGGGGGTCCAGAGACGTGAAGGAACTGTCCAACATCACAGTATAGTTAGTGGCAGGACTGGGTGGTTCTCAGATCAGGCTACCTGCCTACTGTTCTTCTGCCACTTACCAGTTTGCTTGAACTTGGTTGAAGCCAAACTATCAGCAGCTAGTCAGACTGACAATATGAGCTGAGTTCAAAGAAGCTGGCTGTATCAATAACTAAGAGAACGGTGAAGAAACCATGCAGCACACCAACATAAGTTTCTAAGGCAGGACGTCTCGGTGACCCCAAGGGTCAGCTCCAGCACTAGAAGAAGCAATAGAGAGAGCACATCAGAAACCTTCTATTTATTGGGGAAAAGACATTTGAGAAAGTTCCACCCAAATAAGGCAAGGGATTGGGTTTCAGAGAGTGGAATCTTGCTTGGGGATGTCTTGTGGTCAGCAGATTGACTGACATCTTGGAAAGCCACACCCATCTCAGGTGCTTTGTGGGATCACAGTCAGAGCGAGAGGAAAGGCACACATATGTTGCACAGCCCAACCGGGCAGTAACATCAGGCCAGTCCCCTCATACGCTCAAATGCATATAGCTCACACACACACAGCCCATGGATGGCTCGCAGCACCAAACCAGAATCCTCAGGAGATCAAAGGACCCTCCTGCACTGACCTCACACAGCCATTGCCCATCATGTCACCAGCCATCCTTTCTCAAAGTATCCCCAGTTTCCTGAAGGATGACAGTGCTTGATGCCATGAGGTTAGAGATGCTGTTGCCTGTACCTCTTACTCTAGAGACTGTCACATAATATTTGCCTGTACCTCTTACTCTACAGAATGTCACTTAATATTTTTCAACCTAACAACTACCAGTTTAGACAATGAGAAATACCTTCTGAGTAAACTTGAATGTTTGTGTTGTCTTTATTATATACTTCAGTTTAGGAAATCTACTGTAAGGACCAAATCTCTCACCAGACAGCTGCATAATGGGAATATGGAGTGCAGTGTACCAGAAATGGACATTTTAAAAGACATTTCACTCAAGCTGAGTCTAATAAAGCCTGTTGAAAAGCACTTTGACTTGTTTTATTTGAAAATAAAAATTGTTTTCCTCTTAGTTGTGCATCTTTCTGTAAATTAACTTATTCACAACATTTACCTCTGTTCCAAGAACTGCATGCATTAAGCCCCGAGAAAACCTTGTTTCTCCAATTTCCTTTTTCTTGGGGTTCTCTGAACCATTCTAATTTCCACCCCCATCTCAATGCTACTTACATTTTATTTTATAATTCTCATTTGAGATGTGTTCACATTCATTTCTGTAGGTGTTTCAGTTTGCCTCCTGTTGATCTTTGGCTTTACATTTACTTTCATTAAAGAAGCTTCCTTCTCAATTTCTGAAATTTGCATTGGTGGCAGAGATGGCTACCTTCTTTCTCAGTAACACAATCATGATTTTATGTAAAGGATGAGGGTACCAAGACCAAGACTATGTTTCCCAGCCAACCGCTCTCTATCTATGTGATTAAAATCTGATCAATAGCATGTAAATGGATGTATCAGGTTACATTCCTAAAAACACTCTTTGAAAGCAGCACATAGCTGGCCTGACTAAGCCTTTTTGCAGTTCCTCACTTCCTCCCTCCTGCCTGGAATGAGAAACTGAGTCCTAGCAGCCATCTTGGACAGTGGGGCAAGAATGATGGCCACACAATGGAGACAGCAGAGCAAGAAGAAGTGAGGTCCAAGATGATGACCAGTGTCACACCAGTGGTATAGATACCTGTTTTCTGGAGAAGAAAAGAAATTAGTGAACTCATCTCATTTAACCCAGTGTTGTGACTAGTATGGTTACCACCATCATTATGCAATTTCAAGTCAATACAATCTTTCTAGATTTCCCTGAAGATGTAGAGTCCCTTTTTATCACCTGTGACATTTAGATAATTAACTTTTATCTAATACATCGAGAGCAAGTAAAACTATTGTAAGGTATTAAAAGTCTTCGGTTAAAGAGAAATTATATTGCAATTATATTACAATGTTAGTTTACATTAATATAATAATTAATTGTATTAATTTAATTATAGTGACATTAACTTTGAATCAAGCTTCTAGAATACAGCTAAATTACAACAGTTGGTAAATAAACATTTTTGCACAACCACTTAAAGACCCCTATTATTGACACATTACTTGAGAAACAGTTACCAAGTACTTGGCCATGGCTATGGACTTAGGGACTTTGGGTTGCAAGAACTAGCTTAGGAAAAACAGAAGTACCGGTAAACATAAGAAAAATAGTTCAATGGTAGATCTAATTTCTAACATCACTGGTCCTTCAAGAATCTGTCTGTCTTCGGTTTTCAGCTCTGAATTTTTTTAAATTTACTGTATTCTGAGGCACTCTTTCAATCTGGCTGCAAAGTTCACCATTAGTAGATCTAAGACTAGTTTACCAGCTGAAAGAATACACCTCTCCCAGATGTGATGTTAGATTATTATTCAGTAAATATTCATTCTCTCTCCTTCAACTTTTATGAAAACTTTTGATGTTAGAATTGGCCATGTGATTTGCATGGGCCAATGGATTCTTAGACAGGACCTGAGTTAGAGCCGAAATCCCTTATGGGATTTATCTCTTATGCTTTGCTTTCATCGTTAGAGGACTGTGTTTGAGCTGAGTAGCCACTAGCCTGGGAAGACTAGAAGATACCTAGAGCAGAGTTGGGGCCAGACCCAGCCAAACTCAGACTCGAACAACCACATCCCACATCCCAGCCAATCTTAGAATGTATGAAACAGAGATAAATGCCAACCACTGTCTGCAACTAGGGTAGTTTCTCATAGAGTATACGTGACCAACAGTAACCAATGGTCAAATTTCTCAGGCTTCAATGCCATTAGCTCCAGTCAGTGGTTCTCTCAGTATGTTCATCAGCATCACCTAAAAACAAAAGCAGCATCACCTATAACCTGTTAAAAATGATCAGGTCCCAGCCCAGACCTACAAAGCCATAAACTTCAAGGGAAATACAAGCAACTTTTGTCTTAATAAGCCTTCAAGTGGTTTTGGTTCATTGTAAAATTTGAAAAACATAGACCTAGATTATATACCCATTCTTAAAATTGCAGTAGCTGAACAGCTTGACCTGGTGCTTTGGAATAGCTCAGCAACATCAAAATGATTTAATCTACTGGTGAATAACCCAAGAATGTACACTTCTAACAAGTTCCCAGGTGATGTTGATGTTGCTGCTCTGACTATACTTTCAGAACCACCATCTAGGTTAAGTGACAAGAGTGTTTCCCCATTTGGAAATCAACATCCTATTGATGAAAGAAGGAAACAAAATAAGTAAGATGCTGGACAAGGAACAGATATCTGTCACTGCTGTCAATCATTCTTATTGAGAGAAAAAAATTCTAATGGAAGAGATCAAACAACCATCAACAGTCTCCAGCGATTCTGCAGGGACAGGAAAATATGAAGTGAAAAGAGAAACCTCATCTGTCATTCAGTTCATGAAATTGATTGAGACACAAACTGATTCTTTCATCTCTTCAATTTTACCAAAATTCAGTACAGATCTGAGGAATCAAATAAAAGACAGCAGTTTTTGCTTTAGAAAACCATGTATCATTTTCAAATGTGATGTGAGCTGTCACACTAATCTTTCTTAGTACAATTCGCTGGAGATAAATATAGTATTTAAGACAGTGTCTATGTATCACACAATTGAGTCATTCTGATTCAGTCTGGTGAACCAAGACAGCAACCTTTAGTTTTGAGTGATCCAAGATAAGAAATAGAACCACAACCCCTGATTATTGACACATTATTTTAAATCTATTTTTGAAGTCTGAAAATCAAAGCATTTGAGACCTCAGAGGAGCTTAGGGTTCACCTAGCTCAGATATGGTGAACTGCCTAAAAACAGGCCACATTCTACCCTGAAATATGTCTTATTCTTATGAAACTTTTCTTTTCAGTAAAATTATCACCATATTTAAAATTTTTCAACTTTTCCTGATGATTTTGAAGATCTAGCAACACATAATGTGGATAAAATTCTATGTTCCCTCACAGGCAGTCAGAGATGAGTGACCACTACTGGGAAAGAGGCAGATATTGTTAGACCACAACGAAAAGAAAAGACCACCGACTCCAATTGAAATCAAATTAAAGCAAGCTTATAATTTTGACCCGCTGGGCTGTCTTTCCCAAAAACCGCGGGAACAGAAGACAGCCCCACAGTTCTCTAGGAGCCCAGCTTTAAAGCACAGAAAGTTACACAAAGTGGGGTTTGAGAACTTACAGATAACAAAATTTTGACAAGCATAACACAAAGGCTAGTTAATATTTTAGCTGGCCCCGAAATCAGAATTTATGAGGGTTATTAGAGTTTCAGAGAGGGTTGTTATCTGGTCAGGGAAAGCCAGGCATGGATGAGTTCAAGGCACGGGCAGGCATTCCAAGCAAAGTTTAGAAATCGCAGTAATTTATAATAAAGCCAAAATTAGCTTTTCATGCCTTTGTGGTGAGATGGCTCCCAATCTTAAGAGGGAATTAGGCTGGGTTTATCAATATCCCTACCCCCTACCCCAGTTTGACAGGCCTCTTCACTCTTTTCCAGGGCCCACCTGGGTCCTGCAGGCATTTGGGTTCCTCAACCCTCATCTCAACCAACTCCTTTGTTCTGTCAATGAGAACACTGAGGTCCCCAGTGGTGACAACTTTAATTCACATCATCTTGGTAGTGCAGACCAAGCTGGTGTTGTTGGACTTTCATGGTTATAGAATGTAATTTTCTCCTAGAGATGTTTATTCACCATGGAAAAGGGGATTGTGAAAGTTTGCCATTGGAATTCTGCTTAGTCAATACCGAGGTAGCAATAACATCAGTATATGAGTAATCTCAGCAACCTCAAGAATAAATCCATGCAGAATGTTAGCAATGACAGAAAACAAGTTTAATGTGAAATAAATCTTATTCGAATTATGTACTCTAGATATTTTTCAACTCCTCCGGCTACAAAGTGATTTTTTTTTCATAAAAAGGAATTTGTTACACCTTATACCTATTAGGATGATTACTATCACAAAGACAGAAAATAAGTATTAGAAAAGGGATAGAGAACTTGGAATCATTGTGCATTGTTGGTGGGAACGTAAATGGTGTAGCCACTAGGTAAAACAGTATGGGAGTTCCTCAAAAAGTTAAAAAAAAAAAAAAAAGGATTACCACGTGATCCAGGTAAGATAGGTAATAAATAGAATTCTAGTTATATATTCTAGAATTAAAAGCAGAATATCATCCCAATTGGGTTCAGGTGCTTACTAGTCATAGTAGCCAAGACATAGAAATCTAAATGCCCAGTAATGAGCAAGTGGATATTCAAAATGTGGTGTGGTGTGTGTGTGTGTGTGTGTGTGTGTGTGTGAATATTATTCAGCATTAAAGAGGAAGGAACATTTGATACATTTCACAGCATAGATAAACCCTGAGTACATAATATTAAGTGAAATAAGCCAGTAATAAATGACACATACTAAACGATTCCATTTCTGTGAGGTATTTAGAATAGTCAAACTCACAGAAACAGAAAATAAGACTGTGGTTACCATGGGCCTGGGGGAAGAGTAAATGGGGATTTATTGTTTAATGGGTATAGAGTTTAAGTTTTGAAAGACAAATAAGTTTTGGAGATAGGTTGTATAACAGTGTGAATATATTTAACACCATTGAATTGATTAATTAATTTTTTAAAAAAATAATTTTAATTCCTCTTGGAGCAACAAATAATTAAATGCTCTCTAGAGCTGGAACTGATAAATTTTTGGATTAGCACTTTATCTCACTTCTAAAACTACAACAAAAATTATCGCATTTAATGTTTCAAACGTATTCTAAAAATAACATGTTGATAGGGATATTTGATTGTTATAATTAATAAAAGCCAACTATGGAAAGATTAGGAAGGACATTTTATGATACTTCACTTATCCATCTCTTTGGGATTCCTGATCTACCTTCTGGATTTTAATCATCTTCTTGGTATAGATTAATTCCTCCTGTTTACAAATCCTAGAGATGGTTACTCCTGGAATTAGCTGGTATTGTAACTGTTTTGTCTCCACAGGGTCTCCATCACTGAGAAAAGGCAAGACCAGTGTCAATGCCCCAGAAGGCAGTCCTAATGCAGACCGTCCTCCGATGGTTTTGCAATGGTTGGCTTATTTTCTTCTGCTGGATAAAACAATCTGCATGCCACTAGTGTGGTTATTACTTTGCCTCACCAGGTTTCCACCCTGTTTCTTGGTTCTCTGAAGACTGCCAAGGAAGGATCCACTCTGCCAAGTCCTCCAAATGTAACTCCATGGCTGAGTTTGGTTGGCTGGAGAAGTTTCATTTGGCTCCACTCTGTGAGTGTCGCTCACAGCCTCTCTTCACTGTGGATGCTCTTGAGCTATAAATAGTAAATGTTCAGTCCTATGAAATGGAAACTGGAAGCTATCCAGGAAACAGATTAGCCTAGTACTCCAGGGGAGGCCATCCCTGAAATGCAAACTACAGACCTGTTTGAGCCTTAGGAGGGAGCCACATTGTCATCCCTGCGTTGAAGCTAAGTTGCACCAACAAGAATTATCATGATGTCAATACTCTTGTGAGTGTTGCGCAGGGGGGTTGAGAGAGAGGAATTGAAAACAATGAGGCCATTCTTTGCTTTCAAGAAATTTATAATTTAGTCAAGGAGATAAATGCTATTTACATGATTCCAGAAAATACATGACAGTATATAATCAAGTGTCAAATTTTGTGGCGTCTGCTCTATTTATTAAGAGAATTTAAAGAAGGAAAAGATCAAGGCTGTCAAGAAGGATTTGTTTCATGAACTTGATATGGTTCTCCATGGACCTTGAAAAAAAGATGGAATATGATACACAAAAATAATCCGAGAGTGGACCACCCATATCCTCCAGCCTGGATTCTACAATTAGTATTTCCTATATTGTCTTTATCAAATACCTAACCTTCCTGTAACCATCCACCAACCCATCTTGTTTATAAAAGTATATTTAAGATAAATGACTGACAATATTTCACCCCTAAAAATCTCCAATACGAATACCACAAACTGGAGTTTAATATGTTCACAATTTTGAGGGGAAAAGTTACATGAAAGGAAATGGACAAACCTTGGGTGTGCTCTAGTAAATTTTGACAAACGCTGGTCCCTGTGTAATGCAACCCTCACCCTTTCAATATGTCACTACAATCGCCCCAGAAAGTGCTTTTGCTCCTTTGCTGTGAATTGTCCCCTTCAGGGGACCACTGCTTTAAATTTTATCCACAAATTAGTTTTGCCTATTGTACAGCACCATGTAAATGGACTGACAAAGATTCTTCAGAGTGAGGTTTTTTTAAATTCAGCATGGTTTTTGACATTCATTCAAGTTTTTTATGAATCAGTAGTTCCTTTCTTTTTAGTGCTGGGTAGTATTCCACTGGATAAATACACCATTTTATTTTATTTATATGTTCTTCTGATGATAATCACCTGGGTGGCTTCCAAGGTGGGGCTTTTATGAACAAAATATCTGTAAATATTTGTATATGCATCTTATCATTTCCCTTATGTAAGCACCGAGGAACAGGTTACTGGGTCAAAGTAGATTATACATATATCTTCATTTTATAAGAAACGGACAGACCTGTATCCTAATTGATTGTTCTATCTTACACTCCCACTAACAGTGCAGGAAAGTTATATCTTTTCTACACCCTCACTATTAGGGTTTAGATACGAGGTGTCCCCCAAAGGCTCATGCATGAGACCATGTGAGAATTTTCAGAGCTGAAATGATTAGGTTATGAGAGCCTTAACGTCATTGGTGAATTAATCCACTGATATGGATTAACTGGGTGGTACCTGTAGGCAGGCAGGGTGTGTCCGGAAGGGATAGGTGGCTGGAGGTTTGCCTTTGGGTTTATATTTTGTCCCCGGTGAACAGAGCGCTCTGCTTCCTGATTGCCATGATGTGCTAACTCATTTGGGCTCAGATGGAGTTGGCCATCTATGGACTGAGATCTCTGAAACCATGAGCCCCAAGTTATCTTCCCCTCTTCATATTGTTCTTGTCGGTTCTTTGGTCACAGCAATGAAAAAGCTGACTAAAACATTCACCAACATTTGGAGTTATCAGTCTTTTTCAACTTAGTATCCTGGTGGATGTTTGTTTTGGTTTGGGCTTGTTTTTTTGTTTTTTTTTTCTTTCTTCTTAATGATGTTCCTAGATTCTGGGACCAAAAATAAGGAGAAAGGGAAATAACTTTACAGCTTATACCAGCACCTCATTTAAAAGAGAGAATACAGAAAGAATAAAACCAGATGATGGTGTATGACAAGTCTTAGCAGTCTGTTTTTAAATTAGATTTTGCGCTATAAAGCTTCTACAGATACCCATTAAACTTATACTTGTTTTTGAGAGGATGCTGGGGAAGGCATGTCATAGAAATACTCAGTCCCATAATTTGTATTTTTTTGCTTCAAAACAAAAGGCCGGAGAGACCTTTGTAAAGGACTGTTTACAAAATTGCATCTCAGCAGAGAGTTGTGGAAAAACAAAAATGAGATTCAGTCACTAGGAATCATTACTTTTTTATATTTCATGCAACCATTTTGTCAAAGTTTTAAAATTCAGCAAAATGACAAAATATACAATTGAACTGAATTTTTATTCTACTTTTCTATTGAAAATAAAGTAAACAACAATGCATGATGATAATCATTATGTTCTGGATAAACAGTCTTTTTTTTTTTCTTTTCATCCTAGACAAATGCAGGTAAAGAATTCTCTAATAATGCAGAGTTAACCTAGAAGAAAATGGCTCTATTTTCTTGATACTGGTGATTTTTCTAAGAAAACTTTTTTTTTTAACAGATGTATTTTTCTCGAATTTTAGTATAGTATCTCTAATTTGAAAAAGGACTCCCATTCTGGGAAGAGCAAATTACCCATCCTAGTATTTTAGGGCTTCTCAACTTTGTTTTGTGATAAGATTGCCACTACAAAGACAGCTTCCACTCTGCACACTCAGACTCAGTGAGATGAAGCCCCAGAATCAGTCTGTTTTATTTCTAAATGAGCACCCTGGATTAATTCTTACCCTTGAAAAAAATTCCTTGCAAAGAACCCCCCACAGGGATGTGGGCAACACATCTGGATATCCCGGATCCA
Organism: Marmota marmota marmota; assembly: GCF_001458135.2. Taxonomy (NCBI): domain Eukaryota; kingdom Metazoa; phylum Chordata; class Mammalia; order Rodentia; family Sciuridae; genus Marmota; species Marmota marmota. The sequence goes on along the minus strand of NW_026000005.1, from coordinate 41,054,145 downwards.
TTACACCTCTCTTCCACTACCCAGCCCCAGGACTGAGCAGGCCATGAGGCCCCCATGCGATTTTCTTCCCTTATTTCTAAAAATTAAGAGAAGCATTAGGATCTGTGAATTTAAGTCTGATCTTTCCATTCCCACCCAAACCCTCCAGTAGCCACATATAGATATAGAATGCAGCCCGAAGTTGTGCCATGGGCTGCAGGCTGACAGGATGGGCCCAGGACTCCCTGTGTGTCCTCCATCCACTCTGAGATAGCCACAGTGGTGTGCAGTCCTCACACACAGCAAGCTCACTATTAACTCGAGACTTTTGCAGTCATCCTCTCATTGGCCTAGAAAGATCTTCCCAGGTAACTGCAAGTCTAGCTCCTTCACTCCATTCAAGTCCCTGTTCCCATGTTTCCTCCCCAAAGAGCCCTGCCCTGACATTCAGGGCAAAACCCCACCCATAGCAGGGACCCATCCCTTCCTTCTGGTGGTTCTCTTCTTCCTACTCTGTCTTATCCCTAGAATGAATCACCCTCTGGCATTTCACAATAAATTAGCTGTTTATTGATGTGTGATTTATTTATGTTAATTATTTTGCTAGAGTTTACACTTCACAGGGGCTGTGTATTTTGTTTAGTATAACTTGAGAATCTCAGACAATACCTGTCCCATAACATTTTTTTGTACACTAATTCTAATACTCAAGGCCTTGATAGATTATAAATTTGTATTTGAGCTGATCAGTTAACAAAGGCTAGAAAAATCGGTAAATACCTAAATCTTTCATGTAATTATTTTTATAATTTCAATATTAGATAAAATAATTCAAAATGTTATCCTTTTCTATTAAGCCACTCTTGCCTTTACTCATTTCAACAATTGTAAAAGCACCCCTAGGTTCAATCCCCAGTACCCCACACACACAAAAAAAATCTGGTTATTGACATTAATCTGAAGTTCTTCCCACCTTCTTTAATAATAATACTGTAACACAAATAATACTTAGTGAAAAAAAGAAAAGGGAAAGCTGAATTGAATTATGTTTATTTGATTTCAACAGCTTCAGCTTGTTCAAAGTCTGCATTTCCATCATTTTCTTTTGCTCACCAGGAATAAATGTCCCACGTTTAAACTCAATGGACAAATATGCAGGATTCCAGTGTCTAAGACAAAGAATTAAGAAAGACCTTTTCTGTTCATTCAATATAATTATTACCACAATACTTCTCATTCCACAAACTTATGACACATACAAATAGACACTGTCAGTGGTATAAACACCAGGATCAAGAAGAGTGATAATCACTTCCATTATTTGAAGACTTACTATGTGCCCAACACTGTTCTGAGCACTGACTTCACAACCACCTTCTGGAAGCGATTATTGCTTGACACTATTCATGTGTCAAGTTGATTGTGCCATGGGGTGCCCAGATTAAATATTATTTCTAGGTGGTATTTCTAGATGAGATTGGCATTTGAATTGGTGGAATCAGTCAAGTAGATGCCCTCCCCAAAGTGGGCGGTATCATCTAGTCCACTGAGCACTTCAAGAGAATAAAAAGGCAGAGTAAGAAATTTATCCCTTTTGCTTGCTGCTTGCCTGTGTAAACTGGAACGTGTTCTTCTGTCCCTGGACTGGGATTTATACCATCAGGTTCCCTGGTTCTCAGGTCTTCAGACTCATTTGGGTCTCCAGCCACAGATGGCAGATCACGAGATTCTCCACCTCCATAACTGTATGAACCAATTCCTCACAATAAATCCTTCTTCCCCTTCCTGCCTCCCTCCCTCTCTCAATATGGGTGTGTGTGTATCTTCTTGGTTTTTTCTCTTTCTCACTATACACATATATGTATACCTACATATATTTATGTATGTATATGCGTGTGTATAAATGTGTGTGTATCCCTGCCCCCTGAGAAACCTGACAAATACACCAATAGACATAAAATAGTCATATAAACCTAAGAATGGTTAGAAAAGGGACTAATAAGAAAAAAAATTATGAAAGTAACTTCCCAGTCATGAAACATAGCAGAGTTTTCCTAACGGTTAGAAAAGAATACATTTCAAAGGTTGATATCTGCTATTTATTTGCATTTATAATTACAGCTAAATGTGTCTCTGTATTTAATTGCTCTCTACATTTACTTTAAAAAAAAAAGAAAAAGAAATAATAATAGGCCAGCAAAATTCCCTATTTCTGTGCACTTCATTACAATCTATTATCTCTAAACCATTGCTTTTTAGGTTAAGCATTTTACCTGAGTCACATTTAAAAAACAAAGTTTAAAAACCCAGGATAGCACTTCACTGTCAAGAGTATTTAAAAAGGAAGAATATAGAACCAAAAACTCAGTTCCAAAGAAGTAATTTGACTATTTAGTTTGAAATAAATTTCCAGAAAACAATTGGTAATGGCAACAAGAACATAAAAATCCTAATTTTAAAAAATAAATTCATATCCTGTAGTCCTTCTGATACTTTTTAAAACCCACCTCTCTGATAAATTGCCATTCTTTATATAGCAACATATCAAAAAATCACAGATGATGACCAGTCCCTAAACAAGAATAACGCGTTTTCAATCACAGAAGCCTGGAGCTAGAGATGACCTCAATGCTTTCAGCAGACAAAGGGCTATCTACAAAAAACAGATGGCTGCTTGCTTAATTTATAAGCATTTCTAGAGACCAAGCTTTTGAATTGAACACAAACAAGAGCAAAATGTTAAATAATGGATGGAAAATACATTTTTAGCAACATCACAAGTGCAACCAAAGCCTTTATATTAACTTCAATTTATATGTTCTATTAGTCTCACTAACAAAGTTGCATATAAAATTCATTGAAGGGCTGGGGATGTGGCTCAAGAGGTAGCGCGCTCGCCTGGCATGCGTGCAGCCCGGGTTCGATCCTCAGCACTACATACAAACAAAGATGTTGTGTCTGCCGAAAACTAAAAAATAAATATTAAAAAAATCCTCTCTCTCTCTCTCTCTCTCTCTCTCTCTCTTTAAAAAAAAATAAAATAAAATCCATTGAACCAAATTTAGTACAAATCTCAAATAAAGAGGGCACCAATAGTGAACCAAAATCCAACCTATTTTCTTTGAGTTGTAATCCTGCCTAGCTCAGAAAAGAAAACCCAACTCCTCCTCATCAATGTGTACGAGAGCCTCATGCTCAGATGGCCCCACTGCCCTGTGAAACCATTGCCATGAGTTGGCTTGTTTCTGACACAATGTGAGTCACTGCTATGAATATGGTCCATCTCAGTCCACCAATAAGGCAGTAGATTGGGATAGTAGAGGAGAGCACAGGAACTATTTCAGGACCTCCAACCCAACCAGAGTGCATGAAATCACATGCCAGTGACTTCACAGGGATTCACTCGCTGAAGAGTCAAATCATCCCATTATTTGCATTATTACCACTGAGAAGAAACAGACATAGGGCTTGTTTGTAAGCATGCTAGCCATCTCTTTGAAGAACTAAATGAGCAAGCACTCTTAGTTCTCTCTGTGTTGGCAGTGTCTTCTATTCATATTCTAAATATATTCAGAGAAAACTACTATTCATTTCTTCCTTTACCAAACACACCCTAGTTGCCTAAGGAACAAAGAATGCTCTTTGTTTTAATACAATGGCCATAGTCAAAATAACTCAGTTCATTTTGAACAGTCTCTACTATAAACTAATAAAAGAACTAACGGTAATATCTCATCTTTTCTCCTCTTTAGAATCAGAATTCCCCACTACCACAAAAGTTCAATCACCAATTTCAGTTAGTCAAGTCATTCTCAGATAAATTCAAGATGTTCTGCCACTTAAAATAATCAGATGTGGTTAAGTAGTTTTTGAAAATAAAATGTTTTTTCCTACCACAGGCAACAGAGTCACTCAGAAAGCAGGACCCTTGCAGAGATCAGAATAAGATCATTGTTGTCAAGTTTGAGACTGAAGATTATTCTAGTGAAATAATATCTGTAGGAGAAATTCCTTATATGACATTGCATATTAATAATGCATTACAAAATTATCCCAAATCATTCTGTCTCCTGCCGTTTATTACCCATTACTTATTATCTGCTCTAATCTATCATCCATAGCTCAAAGGGTCCTTCTAAAACTTTAAAACTTACAAGCCAAACTCCTCGGTGCTGTCTGCAAAGCCTTTTGTAATCCAGCTGAGCTCCTGAGAGCTAAGGTATTCCCATCCTTCTGCCACAGAGATCTGCCCTGGATTTCTTCCTTAAGACTGTTCTTGGTGATTCCCATCCAATGTTAATCATAATACTAATCACAACCTACATTTTGGTTATGATTATTTTATGTTTTTATTTGGCCATCTTGTTTATTCCAGGCACAAAATCTAACTGTCTCCAGTGCCCTATTGGTACCTTAGATTGATGCTTAGTAGGTATTGATGAATATATCCATAAATAAATAAAACAAATGAATAAAAAGAATTACTCTCAAAAAAATCCCTCTCTCTCTCTCTCTCTCTCTCTCTCTCTCTCTCTCTCTCTCTCTCTCATACACACACACACACACACAGTGTTTTAGGCTTGCAGTAAATAAACCTTTTCAAGCTATTGCATCACTGAGTTGAGAACTTTAAGTGTGCTCCTCTCCTTGTGCTGGGCAACTAGGCCTCACCTCCTACAGTTTTCACCGCCTTCCAGTAATGCCACCAGGGACCAAGCCTTCAACACATGGGCCTTTGGTGGAAAATCCCAGATCCAAACCACAGCAGAGAGCAAAAGTAGAAACTTCAATGCCTCTTAGGAGCTAACTTTGAAAGTCACATACCACTTCCACCATTTTCTATTGGTGAAATCAAGTCTCAGGACAACCTGGATTCAAGAATAAGGGGAAAGACTCCATGTCTCTATATAGGAGGAGCTGNTAGTGAAGTTCTCTCGGAGGAGCTGACCATTGAACAGATCCCTGAAGGAAGAAGTGAGCAACATAGCCTGGGTCTTTGGATCCTTGTGGTAAGATGTGGCTCTGAGAGACAATGATGTGGCCAGGGTCCTTGTGTTAGTCAGCACAGGTTGCCATAACAAAATACCACAGACTGGGTGGCTTAACCAACAGAAATATTTCTCACAGTTCTGGAAGCTACAAGAACATAATTAAGGTGTTGGAAAATTTGGTTTCTGGTGAGCTCCTTGGCTCCTACACAGCCGCTTTCTTGATGTGTCCCCACATGGCTCTCCTCTGCTTGTCATAGAGAAAGCTCAAGCTCTCTGGTGTCTCTTCTACAATGGACACTAGTAATATTATGCTGGGTCTCCATCCTCAGGACCTCAATTAAACTTAATTACTTCCTTTTAGGCCCATCTCCAAATACTGCCACACTGGGGGTTAAGGCTTCAATATACACATTTTAAAGACAGTCAGCCGATTCGAGTTCTCCATCTAGAAAGTGTTCTCTGTCCCAGGGATGGAATTTTAACCCAAGGCCAGTTAACTGCAAGGCTCACTCACAGTCTATCATAGCCTAGAATCGCTCCCAAAGACAAGATGCTCTGAGGACAAAGTAGGGAAATAAATGTAAAAATGCTTTCTAACTATTAATGTACTACACAAATATAAAATAGTATTGTTACTCCCAAGAATACTGCTGGTCCCTACCACTTAAAAATATTTTACTACACTGAAGTTTTATTTCAGTGGTAACTATCGGTATGATAAATATGTGATCAAGAAGAGTTTAAAACAAAAAGAAGTTCACAGAAGCAGAACAGAATAGTGGTTACCAGAGGTTGATAAGGGGAGGCGCAGGAGAAAAAGAGAAGGATGCAGGGGTGGAGTTGGATAGGAAGGATAACCTCTGTAGCACAGTAGAATTTTGGATGAGCATAGTAGTTGGCTGACAATTAATCGTATATTTCAAATCAGCTAGTAGAGAGGATTTTGAATGTTCTCAACACAAAGAAATGATGTTTGAAACTACAGACATGCCAATTACTCTAATGTGACCATTACACATCGTAGTGTGTATTGAAATGTCACACTGTACCCTACAAGTACATACAATTATTATGTGTCGATTGCATTTTTAAATGTAAGAATTATTTTTTAAAAGAAAGAGGAGCTAATGAATCAACACAACCATAATGACTGCAGCACAGGGAACACCGTGTCTGTACAAAGTGATTCTGATAAAATTAATCAACTTTAAAAAACAATCAGAGTATTTGCCGGCCAATCAGAAGTTATAACATTGGCTTCTTCCTTCTCTCTCTCTCTCTTTTTTTAATTCCTTCTCTTTTTTTCCTCTTCTATTTCAGACCTAATTCTCTGTATTCCTGGGCAAGGTGCTGGCGAATGAGAAGCATAATGATAGCACTTAGCGGAAATAGGTCAACATTAATAAACTTAACATTTATTAAAGGACAAGCTCATAAGCAAGATTACCTGCGGGGACTGCCAACAGACACACACTGTGGAAGTGACACTATCCGCCTTCATGCTTCTAATGGAAGAAGTTAGTCCTTTCTCTCCCAAAGGCCTTTCTCCTAATATTGTCATAATTCAGTTAGAATTTCTATATATGAATTTGGGGGCAGGGGGCACATGGACATTTTGTCCGTGACATTTCTCATGGGAAAAATGAAGGGCTCTGCCTCCTGGAAGCCACACACATTGGAACCAAGAGACTCAATCCACCCCCTCTGACTTGTTTTGCTGGACTTGCATAGTATATTGTAAAAGATTGAATCAGCTGCCCGTCTTTCAAACTTGGAGATCTCCTATGGAATCTGGATTCCCAGTTTCTTTTAGGAAGTTAAAGAAATGGAAACACTGTAACTGCAGTCCTTCAAAGCAACACATGGCTGCCCAACTTAGCATCTTCGTTCATTATTTTGCTTGCATCTCTGCTCAAGTCAATTGATTTATAATTTTTGCAATGTGTCCGTTTTACAATATTTAAAAATGAGTTAGTAACAGAAGACAAGTTAGGACCTTGGACTTCTTTACCTTTCCGTTATATCACTTCAGATTTTTTGCACACAGAATGGACCTGACATTCTTATTCTCATTAGAAACTTACCACAGGCCATGGAAGCCTATCAAATAGTGGTTGTTCCTTCCCAAACCTGTCTCCAAAGAAGACCCTTTATGCATAGCTAACCAAGCCAAGATCATCTCACAACTGGCTACACCAGGAAGTGGCTAATCTCTTTCATGTGAATTGACCCAGGGAAACCTTAAATATCCCTCTCACAGACTTATCAGCATTTCATGGATGATGTGCCTGTCAAAAACTGCTGTCATCTCCTTCCTTTCTACATGATTGCTCTGCCACTGTGTGGTAATCAAGTGTCAAAACAACAGCAAGATGGCAGACTGTCAAATACAGTCCTGAGTCTGGGCTCATCGCAACACCAGATGCTTCTGGTCACCTGGGAAATCACTGCGACAATGGCCGCATATCAAGTTGAAGGTCAGTAAGAATTCTGAGCAAATGCTGCAAAAGTAGAATTTCTCAGGAGCTGTTTAAATAATTTATAACAGCAGATAGATGTCTGCTTGAAAAGTAAGACATAAGATTTCATGTAAGTGACACTTTCCTATTATGTCACAGCGGGTAAGGCAATTGGATATCTCTGCACCAGAAGGAAATGCAATCGAGTGGTGAAGAGCCAGCCAGAATTCCAGCATTCTGTGCTGACCTTGCTCATCCTCTGTCATTGACTAAAATGGAAGGTTCTGACAGATAAGGAAGCCACAAGTTGACCCTACACCTCATATTCCAATGAGGCATGATTTTATGCCCAAGAATTATTTATTTGAGGAGGAAAGAAGGCATTTGGTGCCAACTCTCCATTGTCTGAAAAGTGGACATCCTAATGTAGCTAGTCTCCACATTTAAAATATCACCCTCAGATCTGAAAAGAGCTGAAGTCCTCCCCAGTCCCCACCAGGCTGACTCACCCTGGAGGTGGGAGACATGAGGATTATTAGCTGACTCAGGAGGTCAGCCACATAGATGTCCAGGGGGACCTTGGCCTTCTACTCCAGAAGACACCCACATGCTTAAAATAAATCACAAGAAATTACAGAACCATCAGTCCTCACATTTACACAAAAATTACTAATTTTAACCAGCTTTTGTTCTATATCAAATTTTAAAACTATGATGACAATCATTGCAGACTAAAACCACCCTGGTAAGGAAATTCCAGTTCTCACAAGTCATTGTGAGACTTAATCACCATTCGATCTCAGCAAAACTCTTCCAAAAAGTCCAGAGAAAATGTAATGATGATCCATTTTATTAAATTTATTTCATTTTAACTATTCCATTTAACTTACTTGACATTTTCCTTATCAAAGTCCTTAACATAACTATAGTATTTTTTAAATTTAGATGGCATATATGGGTAAATAAAAATCACCCAAAATCTTACTACACAGGTAAGAATTCTTTTCCTTTTGGAGTACATCTTTTCAATCCTTTGTACATAGTTTAGATTTTATTCTATGTATAGTTGGGTATGCTAGTTTTTTTCCCTCTACATTTTTCAGGTTCAGAATATTACTGTTTTATGTCTGTACAACATTTTATATATTCATTCTCCTCTTTTGAACACTACGTTATTTCCAATGTTCTGCTATTAATGTGCAGTGCATCCTTTTACAAAAAATTTCTAAATGCAATTACTTTCTTAGGTAGAGTCTAGAAGGTAGAATCTTAAAGTTTGCAGTTAAGAACTTTTCAAATATATTTGATGCTTATTGTTCAATTGCTTATCAAAAAGAACTTCCGGGACTGGGGATGTGGCTCAAGTGGTAGCACGCTCGCCTAGCATGCGTGAGGCACTGGGTTCGATTCTCAGCACCACATAAAAATAAAGATATAAAAATAAAATAAAATAAGACTCTGAAAAAAACTTCCACTTATTAATTTTGATTTTTTTCCTTTTTCAACATCTTTGCTAACTACTTAGGAGCCTCCAAAAAATATTTATTTTAATATAAAAATTACTGATGAGGTTGGACTTTTTTCAAATTTTTACCACTTGTATTTCTTCCAGGAATTGTTTTGAGACTTCATCTTGCCTAAAAATTTACCAATATTTGCTCTTTTCCTTACCATAGCTTTACACTATGTTGAACAATCTAATTAGGCAAGTTCATTACTCTTCACTTTAAAATACTTCAAAATGATTGTCTCCGGCTAAACTTTAGAATGATTTAATAGATTTCTCTTTTGTTAAAGTCCCATTGAGATTCTGATTGGTCTTCCACTAAACCTATAAATCACTTAAAATACATGGTTCTCTTACCAGGAATGTAGCTTCCATTTTCGTAAGTTTTATTTTTTATCTCAGTAAAGTGCTAGTTTTCTTCATGGTAAACATTACAAACTTTTTAAAAAGGAAATTCCTTGTCACTTTATATGTGGAAGGCTAGCGTCACCGGAATACTTTCCAATCAGTTTTCTCTCTATAGTTATTGATAGTATTTTGAAAAACTATTAATTTATGAACAGGGCATAATGACACACATCTATAATCCCAGTGACTCTGGAGACTGAAGCAGGAGGATCCCAAGTTCAACACTAGCCCCTATCAATTTAGTGAGACCCTCAACAGTTTAGTAAGACCCTGTCTTAAAATAAAAAATAAAAAGGACTGGGGATGTAGCTCAGAGGGAGAACACCTGTGAATTCGTTCTCCAGTGCCAAAAAACAATAATAATCAATAAATAAACTATTAGCTTTTAGGTGCTCATTTTGTGACATGGGTTAATCACAAAATAATATTTTGGATTCATTTTCTTGGGTTTTCTAGACATACATTAAATTGTTTATAAATAATGATGATTATCTTTTCATTTCCCAATAATTATACTAGTTATTTTTATGTGTTGTTTAATTTCTAAGTACAGTTGCAAGAATAAAATGCAACTTCAGTATTGAATATAATTTTAGGAATGATTTTCACTGCCACTTTGTGGAATATTTCCTAAAATGCTGTCCATACTCTGTGGCAATTTATGTTATGCCTGTCAGATGCCTTCAAGACACCTGGATAGCCTAGTTCAAAAGGCCTACTGATAAATGGGAGCATGTCCACAATAAATGTCATTGATGGACTCAAGACCCTTGAGCCCACGGTAGAAATCGGAGATATTTATTCTGGAGAGTAGAGACTCAATGGAATATGGTAGAACAAAAATTCATTAAAACAAAGATTGGATATACTATATAACATCTCCAAAAAAGAAGTTCTAAGAACAAACTACATGCCAATTCTTGGTCAATGTAAGTCATTTTTGTTAAAAAGCAAATAGCAAATCCTGTTCCACCCAGCCCAGGACTCCTGGACCTTTGCGGCTGGTCTGCTGCTGGGTGCGCGACTCTGGAGCCTGAGGTCACTTGCGGGCAGGGTCCTGACACCAGGCTGCTGGCAGGCCAAGTGGTTCTGGAGCCTCTGGACTGCGGAGCACAGCCTGGCAAGGCCTGGCTGCGGGAGCCCGAGCCTGGGGAGGTCTGTCCACAGTACCTGCCCTGCCCTGTCCTACCCTGTCCTGCCCTGCTGCTGTTTGGTTTGCTGTCGGCCTCAGGGGAACGTGTGAGAAGACAGACTCTTGACCTGTCTCACCAGATAGATAGGCCTCCTGAACACTGCACCACTCTGGGGGAAAGAACCCAGAAAAAGCACATGGCTTCTGAGCAAAGAGAAGCAAGGTCCCAGGTACATCCGACTTTCAATCCATGCTTGGACCAGCCACTCCTCTGACCCAAGTTGCTCTCCTGCCCAGAACCTTCTTTATCTCTGCGTCTAAGACAACCCCTACTGCATCTCCCTATCCTCACCTGCTGCCCGTGGGTTAATACCGGGTGATGTGGTATGTAAAACTCAGTGACAGGAAGTTTAGGACCAGACAGAGTGCTGGATTCACAATTGGAATACTTAAGTTATGTTCTTGCTGCTGCCACCCGTAAAGTATGTGATCTTAGGTCTTGGTTGCACTTGACCTTATTTTCCTTTTCTCTGAAATAAAGATTGAACTAGAAGATGGCATTTGCTCCTGCTTGTCCTGCCAGTTTTGTTTCGTTGCAGTGCTGGAGATCGAACCCAGGGCTCTTGTATGCTGGAGGAACACTCCGGGGCTGAGCTATACCCACAACCCCTACACAGCTGCCTTTCATCGTTCAAATGATTTAATGCATTTTCCTTGTGTGCTATTTGCATTGTAAATTCTTTGAGGGCAAAGATCATTTCTTGTATTTCTTCCATATGTCAATAAGTTATTTTTCTTGTCATATATTGCATGCTCATGGTAGAAATTTCAGAGAATAATAAAAGCATATGAATAGTAAAAGTCAGTTTTTTCCACTGTACTCTCACAACATTCTTATGATACTAGGAGTGGGGGGCAGGGAGATTCCTCACCCACCAAGCAAGTAATGCTGCAGAACCAGACACTGGCTGGGTGTCCTTTAATTCAATTTATTTTTGACACTGCCTTCTTGGGGGTAACAATAGGTCCCATAGGTTGAGGGCTTAGACCCTCAAGACTTTCCCCCAATTCAGACAGCAGTTTAAGCCAGTTATGACCAACCTTTACCAATTTGGTAGAGCAGTTCACAAAATTAAGGGAAACATTCACCAGCTTATAATAAAAGTTACCACCAAACAATAAAAAATAAATTATCAGAAAGGATCCAGATAAAGAAGTACATAGAATGAGGTATGGGTGTGCCACCCTCCAAAAACCTCATGCATTCAGCTCTCAGACTCTCCAAATCCTTTTTTTTTTTTTTTCAAGTTTTTATGGAGGCTCCGCTAACACAGGCACGATATATGAAATCTTTGGCCAACTTCACCATCGGGCCCTAGCCTTTGTCAATTCTTAGCACATTAAAAAGTCACTTGTCATTTATCAATTTGAAGATTCTATGGATTTTAGGAGATGTGTGCCAGGAAATGAGATGAAGACCATATGTTTATCTTACAATATCACATTTCTAAAAAAGAAAGCAAAATCACTTCCTTCAACATCTAGAGATAACCATTGACAGCTCTTTGGTTCATATCCATAAGAATCCTTTTCTATGTTCTTTTATTTATGTGCATATGTATATGTATTTTATCTTTTAAAATTTTTATTCTAAAATGTACATACTGTGGGGTGAGGATATGGCTCAGTTGGTTGAGTGCTTGCCTTGTATGCACAAGGCCCTGGGTTCGATCCCAGCACCACAAAAAGCAAACAAAAAATCCTATAGGGGTGATGCTAAAATGTACATACTGTTTAATTTTAACCATTTTTGAGCGTATAAGTTCAATGGCATCTTAAGTGTATACATTCATCTTGTTAAGGAACCATCATTATCATCCATCTCCATTGTCAATGATGACATAAAACAACAACTTGACTTTAAAGAAAATAAGATAGCTTACCCTGAACCAAGTATGAGTGGCACAGGAACACGGATTCAAGTTGCCTGAATAACTTGTTCTGATGTGGAAGAGGTTACATGAACTATTTTATAGCCAAAGAACAAAAGTCATCAATCAATATGTTTAAGAAATAAATTGGTGGGGCCAGTAGGTAGGTGAGCTGTAGCAAAGAAGGAAAGTTTTTCCTATAGGTATTGACTGTTACAGCCTTCTTAGCCTTAGGGTTGGTGGAGGCTAGAGGTCTGTTAAGCTGTTAATACATTCCAAGAGGTTTACCTAATAGGAGAACGTTAGGTCAGATACAAAAGTTAAAGTAAATGACTTTTTCTCTAAAGGCCCCAATGTAGCCCAAGCTAATTTTGTCCATTAACCTACAATTTGCCATCTCTCCACAATCAGGATGTTCTCAGCTGAGGTCAGTCTGCATGATCCGTAATACAGCTGTGGCACTGGGGAATAAAATTGACTGATTTATGTTATATGCATGTACAATTATGTAACAAAAAATTCTATTATTATGTTTAATTGTAATGCACCAATAAAAATTAATTGAAAATATTTTAAAAAAGCAAATAGCAAACTTTGGTAGGAAGAAGACTCTCTTACAATCGAAGTTTTCAAAATATAGGGTCAGTGATCCATTACAAAGATACCGTGGAACAGATTAGAACATCCAATAGGTGGTGAGACTGGGCGACCATTCCAAGTCTATCTTGCTCCGTATTCCATACTTCCACCCTCACTTCTATATCCTCAGAATGCCCAGCATCAAAGTGTTTATTGAAAATCATTTAAACAGAAATAGCATCTCCAAATATCCCAGTTATTTTTACAGACTGACTTTTTCATAAGCGTATTGTAAAGTTTGAACATGTAAATTTGTATGAATAAAAAAGGTACAATACTTTCTCCAATCACTTCTTCCATCTGTGGCCTTGAATCAGTCAATAAATATCCATTAGGATAGGCAAAAACATCAATATAGGAAACATCAATATAGGAAATAGGAGTCAACAAATGGGTGGGAAAAATGATCTCCATGGAAAGTTTTCCAATGGTTTTCACCTATTGCAAAAGATCAGTTATGTTTAAACATTAATTGAATTTCCAGAGACTGCTATTAGAGTGTATATTATTTAAGATTCGTACTTTTCATTCCCAACAAAGAAACCCTCTTCAGGAAATAGGTAATGAAAGCTGTAACTGTTCCTTGTTTTTTTTCATTCAAGATTAATGTTCTGCCCTTATCTTCTTACATTCCCAAAATATCCCTGGGCATCCTGTGCCCAGGCAAACAGCAAACATCCTAAAACAAACTACCAACAAGATGCTCTAAGTTACAAACTTGCAGAGACATCCTGCATATGGTGCTTCCTTGGTCTGTCCTGAGGGATTTATGTATAATTACCAATATCATATTTAAATAATAGTCCTGCAGTTCAGATGACTCCCTTGTGATTAATGTCACCCAGTTCCTTAATCAAAAGGTGTCAAAATTAATAATTCTCCATAAAAACTACAGAACTATGGCATATTTTACAGAAAAGATAAGGCATAATTCTTAGGTCAATGTTCTACATGTGGCAGTTGGTGAGCCTTCAAAACATTTGATCCCAAAGGTGGCCACAGAGGAAAGATTGAATGGCTGTTGTGGCTATTATTTCAAGATGGGAACAAGAAACTCCGTCCTCACTGGAAATTTTTTTTGGAGTATTCTCTTCTGCCCGGACACAAAGCCATGTCTAGAACTGTGGATTGACATGAAATTAAAGAAAGAAAAGCACTGTTCTGAAAAACAAAACCCAGAATGAATAAGTCATGGAGATCCTTCACCTCCCCGGGCAGCCTAACCCCTCGGGTGCTGAAAGATGGCACAGGGAAGAGAGACATGCATTGTTCGGGAAGGTTCACTGGAGGACCAAACTGTCCCACTGAATAACAGTTGGCCTGTCTTCCCCAGAGGTACAACCAGAGAACCACGGATTGAAGCAATGGAAGCTAACACCCAGCTGCTCAGAGTCATCCAGGAATTGCGGGCAGAGATAAGCAAACTGGAGAAGGAGAATCAAGCCCTCCGCAGGAAACTGGCTTCTGGTAGTCAAAGAGCCGCGGGCTCTGGGGGAGAATCAGGAGACGAAGGGGAAGAAGAAGTGCACGGACCACATCCAGCAACCCCTCATGGTGGTACTCCCACTGATGCAACACCAACCACGCTGGAACACCAAGGTACTGGGCTTGTACACTCTTCTGGGCTGTACTGGTCTTTGCATATGTCCTCAATAGTGGGTCTATGGTGCTATCACATAACTGCATTGTTCGGTATTCCCAGATGGGTTCCCTAGACAAAAAAATTCATTAGCATTTCCAAGCAAACTATTTTAGCAGCACTAAAACAATTTCTGGATATGTTGGGAAGAAACACCAGGTTTGTGGAAATTAATCACGTTAAGAACCACTTAAATGCTGCATAAAGAACACTGAATGTGTATCTCTCAAATGGCATGTTCTCTTGAGCTGGGACAGTGTTGCAGAATAGGTAAGTGTATGGATATCAAAGTCAGACAAGTATGTTGTCAATGATTTGTTACTCAGCCACTTGACTGTGAGCTAGTTATAAAACTTCTTTAATCTTCATTTTCCAAAATCCAAAAGCATTATGGTACCCAGCTTGTGTTTGTGAGGGTCACCTGCAATTGTATGGACTTAAGGCTCCATATGGCACCTGGCAAACACACATCATATGGCAGACAGTGGTTCTTAACCACATTTTACAAAGAGCTTTACTGTCTTACGTGAGGCATGTTGCACATGACCCCACCTACTGCACAGAGTGAAGGCTTCCAGAAGTAAGATCAATGTTAGATATAGTCTAGAAATCAAACTTCACCTTTTATAAAAAAAGATTTTTTAAATTATAATTATTAATGCAAGGTACTTGTGCAAACTGATGAGCTTCACTGTGGTATTTATATATATATATATATATATAAAATATATCATGCTTTGATGATACCTACCTTCCCTTCTTTCATTTCTTGCCCCCTCCTCTCATTCATCCTTCTCCCTAATATCCCCTTCTTCTTCTCTAATAGTCCCTTGTCTATTTCCATATCATCTGTCTTACCTTTCTTTTTTTCTTTTAGTTTCCACATATAAAACATTAAATACTAATCTTTCTGTATCTGCTTATTTCCTTAACATCATGTTCTCTAGATTCATCCAACTTCCTGCGAATGACAGGATTTCATTCTTCTTTATGGCTGTGTAATAATCCACTGTGTGTGTGTGTGTGTGTGTGTGTGTGTGTTTCTTTATCCATTTAGCCTATCAACATCTTTATCTGTTGATAGGCTAATTCCACATCTTGGTTATTGCGAATAGTACTGCCAAAATAAACATGAGTACACAAGTATCTCTTTTGTATGCTGACTTCATTTCTTTCAGATAAATACCTAGGAATAGAAAAACAGTGGAATGAGATGGACATCACCACTCTAAATACATGTCCTAGGAATGGTATAGCTGAATCATATGATAGTTCTATTTTTAATTATTTGAGGAGCCTTTACGCTTTTTCCCATAGTGGCCATACTAATTTACATTCCCAACAACTAAGGGTTAGTTAAGACTTTTGATTCTGGAGATTATACATAAGGTCAGAAACCAGCAGAGCAAGAAATATGTTCTGCATTTAAATTGTCAGTGATATATTCAACAACATATTCACATAAAATTGACATACATAATTAACCACTCAAAGTTCTTAATGTCATCTGCCAAGGCTTCGGGCAATGCCATTTGGAGTTTCTGAGCAGATTGACAATGTGCTTCTCTCTATTTGAGTTTCTCTCTCTAGTATGGCACACTAGACCCTACGTTACAAAGCTGAAAACAGACTCTAATCAGGATCTTTCCCTTTTTGTCAAGTACAGTTATGGACTTGAGTAGCTCTGTCTTCTGATTATGTAATAAAATGGCATAAGGAGATTAGAACTTTTAATGCAAAACAAAAATATACTGGCATTGGTAATATATCCTTACTCCGGGTTTCTCAACCTCTGCATTGGTGTTTTGGACTGAATAATACTTCATTTTGGAGGTCAGGATAATGGGAATTCCCATTATCCTGGGTACTGCAGGATGTTTAGTGACTCCCCTGGCTTCTAACTACTAACTGCTATAGTTCCCACCCTTACACCAGTTATGATCGTCAAAAACGCCTCCAGACACTGTCAAATGTCAGCTGCCGGCAAAATTCACACCCCACACCTGCCACCGAAAGCCACTGCCTTGCTCCAAAAGCAAACAACACTTCTTCAGATCTATTTTCTAGCACACTTATCCTAATAAGAAAGTTGGGTCTTTGTGTATCTTTGTCCTGTCTTAAAACAAATATTGCATGGTTCAAAGAGCAAAGAGTAGAACCCTTTCAACTCTCAGGGTCTGAAGATCATCAGGCTTAGTGGAGGTTAAAATATTTGTAAGAATTAAACACATGATGGGTGTCACACTCCTTCAGCACATGAACAATAATGTCCAATGAGACATTGGGAACTCTTGCTAGGTGCATCAACAAAACACAGATAGAAGTGTGATTCACATTTTGCTTGAGAGCCTGGTTGTGTTACTTTAAATATGTATTTGTTTATTATATGTGATGTAGTACTGTAGAGTAAGGAGAATGAATATTGATTGGCTTGAGCCTGAAGACAGCTGGGTGATAGCCCCAGTTTTGTGCTAGTTGTACAAGACTGAGCAAGTCATATCAAATTGCTGATTGTAACATCATCACATAAAAATGAATGGATTGGGCTAGACATCTTCCAAGGCCTCTTCCAACTGTAAGCTTTCTTAATTCCATAAGTGCAATGCGCTTTTATGATCTGTCTCTTTGCCTGTACAACAGGAATAGTGGTAAAACCAGTCTCGGGACTGTCAAGAGGATTAAATGAAATAACACAAATAAGACTCAGAATGAATTATTCACGGTTGTCATATAAGTGGATGTATCAGAAAAATAGTGGTTGACTTGAGTATAAGTTTTTATTAGTATTTTCAATAATATTTTGCCAACATCAATTGAAATTCATACTTGCAATTGAATCATAGAAATCTACCAGACAGGAATTTCCAAAGATCTTCCAGTAGAAACGCCCTTTTTTTTTTTTTTTTGAGAATATAAAATCCAGAGAGATTAAGTGATTTATCTTACCCTTTTTGATAATGAAATGATATAAACTTGGTTTTTGAGGAAGAATGATGTAAAATCAGAAGTATGAGTCTCACTTTAAAAAAGGGAACATCTGAGCAGGCATGGTGGTACAGGCCTATGATCCCAGCTACTAGAGAGGCTGAGACAGGAGGATTGCAAGTTTAAGGCCACACTCTGCAACTTAGCAAGATTGTGTCTCAAAATAGAAGGGGCTTGGGATATGGCTTAGGAGTAGTAGAGCATCCCTGGGTTCAATCCCAAGTACCAAAAGAGAAGAGGGAAAGAGACAGGGAGACAGAGAAAGAGAGAGAGTGTGTAACCAAAAAACCTGAAAGCAAGTCAGTTGGAACTGAAAGTTTGTCTCTTTGCTCTGTGATATATGTAGTAAGAAAAAATAAGTCTTTGTGAGTGGAAGATCCTGTTTCCCCTGTACTCACCTGAGGACACAGAACGCTGATATAGCTCTGATATAGCTCAGGGTATTTTATATATTAATATGGATGTTATAAATATAGGTATATGTCTATCCATCAGGAAAATGCAAATCATAACTACACTGAGATTCCATCTCATTCCAGTCAGAATGGCAATCATCAAGATTACAAAAAACAATCAATGGTGGTGAGGATGCCGAGGGGAAAGGAACACTTATGTGCTGTTGGTGGGAATGTAAATTAATATGGCTGCTATGGAAATCAGTATGGAGGTTCCCCAAACACTAAAAATTAAACTAACGTGTGATCCAACTGTACTACTCTTTTGTATTTACCAAAAAGAATTAAAGTCATCACACTTTAAATATACCTGCACAATTCACAGTAGCCAAGTTATGGAATCAGCCTTGATGTCTGTAAACAGATGAATGGAATAAAATGTGGCGTATATATACACAATGGAGTCTTATTTTGCCCTAAAGAAGAATGAAATTATGTCCTTTGCAGGAAAATGGATGGAACTGAAAAGTATCATGTTAAGTGAAATAAGCCAGACACCCAAAGACGTTCGTCATAGGTTTTCTCTCATATGTGGAAGCGAGAGGGGAAAAAAGAAAAGAGGGTTATCATGAAAGTAGAAGGGAGACCATTAGTGTAGAGTAATGGGAGGAGGAGGTGGAGTAAGGGAGGGTATTGGGAATGAAATTGATCAGATTATTCTATATGCATGTATGTTATGGTTTGGATGTGAAGTGTCCCCCAAAAGCTCACGTGTGAGACAACGCAAGGGGTTTCAGAGGAGAAATGATTGTGTTGTAAGACCCTTAACCCAGTCTGTGAATTAATCACCTGATGGGGATTAATTGAGCAGTAACTGGAAGCAGGTGGGGTGTGGCTGGGGGAGGTGGGGCATTGGGGGTGTGGCTTTGGGGTATATATTTGTATCTGGAGTGGAGTCTCTCTCTGCTTCATGATATTCATGTGAGCTGCTTCCCTCTGCCACACACTCTGCCATGATGTTCTGCCTCATCTTGAGGCCCAACAAATGGAAACTGCTGCCCATGGACTGAGACCTCTGAAACCGTGAGCCCCCAAATAAACTTTTCCTCCCCTAAAATTGTTCTGGGTCAGATCTTTTCATCACAGCAGAAAAAGAAAACTGACTAAAACATTATACAAATATGTCCCAATGAAACCCATTATTCTGCATAATTAACATGTGTATGTATACATGTATACATATGTATACACACATACATATATGTTATAAGAATGGAGGGTGCCCGCTCAGAATGAGTCCTTGTTGGATAAATGCTCAAGGAAACCTCAGTATGTGCCTAAATATTTGGCAGAGATGAAATCTAGCCAGTGCTTTCAGGAATGGTCCCTCTCCCCTTCTACCCTGTGCCACCTTGGCCTTGGGACTATTAGGGAAGAGGTAATTTGCTGCAGAGAAGATAAAAGAAACAATGCATTACAGGGAACTCACAGCATCGCCAGGCCTCTTTTTTTCAATTTGCTCATCTCCTTTACTAGCACATAAACTGCATTTGGAAATTATCTTTGAAATTGTGCTAAGGATGTTGGGATGCTGTGTTGACTATCTCTTCCCTTGTGTTGATGAGAAACTGAAGGACACACACTATTTGTGACCCAGGGAGATGAACAAAGAGCTTATTGTTAATCAGTTCCACATTGAGTGTAGGGCCCAAATAAAAATAAACTCAGCTTCACTATCACAGCATGATTTCCCCTGTTGTTTCCTGTGATTCAGAATGAAGGGCTGTCGTCTAACCCATTTAAACAGAAATGTTCACGTTTGCCAGTAGTGGCAAATCTGTTTTACATAATTATGAAAGTTATGTATCATGGCCAAAATAAAGTGTTTCAAGTTAACTTATGAACAGAATTTGCAGTTAATCACTTCAGACAGATTTGAACTTAACTCTCCCCAGAATCTTCTCTAAACTTGGTCTTCTGCTCTTCCAAACTACACAAAGCCAAGGAAACCTCCACTTCATGCATTTGCCATAATAATCTTATGTCTGCTTTCTGCAGAGGCAGGAAGCAAATTTAAGAAATAATTGTACTTCTGAGATTCTAATGCATGACACAATATGCAATGTTTTTACACTCCCATGAGAGTTATTAACAAAGCTATGGTGAGAAAGAGAAAAGGGTCCAAAAGATGAAAACCAAACCATAAGGTCAGTGTTGGCCTCCTCGATAATAAGTGGATGTCCAAGGAGAAGTCAAAAGAGAAGCAGGGTGCTGTGGTGCACACCTGTAATTCTAGCAACTCAGGAGACTGAGGCAGAAGGATCACAAGTTCAAGGCCAGCCTCTACAACTTAGTGAGACCCTCAACAACTTAGCAAGAATTCATCTCAAAATAAAAAGGAATGTGGCTCAGTGGTAAACTGCCCCTGAATTCAATTCTTAGTGCCAAAAAAAAAAAAAAAAGCAGTCAAGTGACAAGTTCCAGGTAGCAGTTAGTACAGTGTGAGAGTTGGGATTTGACAAAGATCCCCTAAAATGAAACTCTTTTCATCGGGGTTCTTTAGTTTCAAGGAACAGAGAAGATTTTATTTACCTCAAGAAAGGATTTTATTGGAAAAAAAACAGACAGAAATTGCACTGAAAGCCCTCAGGAGCTAAGGCCAGGGCTCTCTCTCCACCTCACCCAGGGTCACTCCAACTGCCTATGCATCTTCTCTTCTTTCCACAGGTCTTCTCTGCTCTCATCTCTCCTTCAACGGGTTTCCTCATAATAACTTTACCATGGAACCAAAACATGCAATAACAGGCCAGTTAGAGCGACCACTGGATCACTGGGGCATTCAAGTGGCCATTCAGGTGACCATTCAGGTCAGGGATGGTGGATGAGCCAGTTCTAGAGTGAGAGTGAGGAGGCCATCAAGAATTGGCATCTCAAAAAGTCCCACATTACTCCAATTTTAAGGCCTGGGTTTATTATCTATTTATGAGTAGGTCCCTCTTCCTCATTTAATTTTTAAAATTAATTGGTACTGTTTTAATTGTATATAATTATGGGGTATAGTGTGATAATTTGATAAAAGTATGCAATGTGTAATGCTCAAGGAATTAGCATTTCCATCTTAAACATTTTTTCCATTTTTGACCAGTACATTTTATTTGTTCATATTAATAGAGTATAATGTGATATTTCAACATGTGTATATTATGCACATGGCTCAAATCAGGATCATGAACACTTCTCTCTCCTGAACATTGCTTTGTGACTGGAACCTTTGAGTGCCTCTTTTCTAGTTATCCATAATAACAGCTTATCCGTAAGCTATTGTGAACAGATGCTACATTCTCACAACGATTTTTTATAAGCAAAAACTTAAACAGGGCCGGGAATATAGTTCAGTTGGTAGAGTACTTACTTTGCATGCACAAGGCCCTGGGTTCAATCCCCATCACCACAAAAATAAAATAAAATAAAAACTTAAACAGCTTCCAGTCACCTCCTTCATTGGTCTCTCTCCCCTGCCCCTATCAGACCCATCTTTCTCTGTATGAATCATGTCGTGTATTGTTTGGTTGTTATCTGTCTTCCACAAACAACTATAAGCTCTCTGCAAGCAAGAATTTTATATTCATCATCATACCCTCGTTTTAGAAAAAGTGACTGCTACATGGTTGGCCTCAACTGACATTTGTAAAATAAATCAATACATAGATGTCTTTTGTGCAAGAAATGAAACAAAAATAATAGTTTTGTTTAGTTAGAGTCAATAAAGTGTGATTGACATAATTTTCCACATGTGGATGTCATTAAGGGTAGAATCATGTTTAACTTGAATTTTTTGTCTCCCCTGCAGGCAATGTCATGATTGTTAGGCGCTATTCCATTTCTTCATCAGTTCATTCATTTACTGCAAATGATCCCTGGAAAACTAGGAAAAGACATCCAAATGGTGGAATCGTGGAAGCTCAGGGACCAGTTAAGTCACTGACAAGTTCTTCAGTTACAAAGCAGGACAACCAAGACAAGATGTTGGCCGCAGATTCTTTTAGCAACGGTAGTTCCAGCCAAAGAGCTTCTCCTGAGCATGCTTTCAGGTGCAGGTAATGTTCACTGTGCTAGGCACATGCTTAAGATTGGATCAAAATTATTTCCATCTGATTTATATCCATTTGGGGAATCCATAGGAACAAAAAAATTTTTAGGTCAAATCTTACAAGCACACTCTGATACTTCAAGTAAACATAAAACATAAGCTTTCAATCGTTCATCAGGCCTTAGCAATGATGTTCTGAGCTAGGCACCAACAACACAAGACTCAGCAAAAGTAAGCCATTATGCTCAAAACTCTCATTTAATCCTAGAGACGCACAGCAAACTGCCCACACAACAAAGTGTTTCTAGGGAGAAGGCCTGGGCACGTTGGGAGCTGAGCAGACAGTTGCTCTCAGAGAGAATTCTTGTGGAGGCACATGACTTAATGGGCCGGGTGGGCTTTAGGGTCTTTGAAGCACTCTTCAGGCAAAACTCAAAAGGGCCAAGAGTCAAAGGGAAAGCCAAACTGTCTCCAAATTTTAAAAATTGGTATTTGCAGAGTTAGGCATAGCGTAAGAATGAGAGGAATTTGACAGAATATTTGAGAAACATTTTGGGGTCTTCAAGAGGAATCTTAGCCAGTGACCCCTGCAGCAGGGAGAGTCAAGGAGTCTTCTAGAACAAAAGTGTCATATTAAGCATAATTGATCGCCCTACCAGGCTGGAGGGTGGCCTCCTTTCCCCCACACTCTGCCTTCTACCTTCCAACCCCTAGTGAGGCCCTGACTCCAGCCAAGTCTCCACACATCTGTCTTGTGTGAATAAAAGGAGGAAAATCAAGAAAAGAAAACCAGAGCTTCATGATTAGCTTATCAGAGAAAAGAGAAAGTAGAAAATACAAATGTTGAGAGAGTAAGTGAATCATCTCCTTTGGTGGTGACAGAATATCCAATCAAGGGATAACCATAAGTAATAGCGCTGCAGGAATTCTCATAAGTATTGCAAAGAGCACAGACCTCCCACAGGATGTGGGATTCAGAAGTTGAGCCAGTTTTATTTGGATTTCAAAAGACAGAAAGAAAATTGTGTGTCCTTTGTAGAAAGTTCCATCCTAGGAACAGAGAGAGGAGCCTGAATCATAAAGGAAGGCTAGATTTAGTTAGGCAAAGAAAAATGGAAACCTTATCATAAGTAAAACAAAAAAAGACGTGAAAGCAAAAAAAAAAAAAAAAAACATGACATTAACAGAAACCAAAAGTCGTGATGTGAATGAGGATGGAGAGATGAGCAGAATCTGTCATTAGGGGCCTTCTGTGGCATGCTAAGGAATATGGGCTACATCCTGTAACTATTGGGAGGCTAGTGAACAATTAATTGTCATTTGAAATCTTTCAATGCGCAGGATTATTCAGAAATGTTACAAACACTGATGTAGACATCTACAAGAGTTCTGTCGCATTTGCTTCAGATATTTTTATGTATAGGAGAAATGAAATGTGACTAATTAAGAGGAAGGCCTTATCTCTCACTTCCTCCAACCCTCTCAGGGGCAAATGTCATCACGAGTTTGGTTTCGATCTTTCCAACCTGTTTTTCTGCTTGAATTACATATAGTCATCTATTCAATAATTATGTCCTGAGTGTGTTCTTCCTGCTGGGCAAGATTTGAGGCCCCTGCATACATCAGGAACAACTGCCAAGGATCCCAGCCCTCCTGGACCTTGTTTCTTTGTAACATGATAATCAGTGAACATGAAAATTGAGAAAGGGTACATTATGTCAGATGCTGTGAGGAAAAACAAAGCAAAATAGAGGGCAAGGGTGAGAGGAGCCAGCATTGTTAGAATATTTGCTGCCACAGCCAAAAAGGGCCTCACCACTTGAGAACAGAAGGAGCGAGGGATGGTACCACAGGGAAGAACTCGGCAGGCCTTGCAAACAGCACATGCAAAACACCAGGCAGGAGCATGACTGATGTGTTCAAGGACAGGCAAGGCGACCGGGCTGCCAGCAAGGGAGTAAGCAGCCCAGAGCAGAAAGACGGGAAGGCAAAGAGCCAAGGGCGGTTTCCCCGCCTCCAACAACTCTGGATTTATTCCAGGGAATTGGGGTGCATCACCTGCTCTTTTCATTTAAAAAAAAAAAAAGGATCATGTTGGAAACCCTGTTGTGAAAAGACTATGAAAGAACAACACCTAAAACAAGGAGACCAGATTTAGACCAGGCTCTAAAGTCCTCTAGGCAAAGGGTGATCATTTCTCTGCCACAGTAGGAACATTGGATATATTTTCTGAATATGTTTAGAAGATGGTGCCAAACAGATTTGTTGACAGATGAGATATGGGATATGGAAACAAGGAGTATATGCAGAGCCACTGGATTTCAATGGCCATGTTTCTTCAGAGAGGGAAGAGGAAAGGCAGAGGTTTGTATTTTTTTTTTTTTGATTTTTGCTTTTTGTTTTTAATTTGTTTTCTCTAGAAAAGGAAGGAAAAATACATAACACACTCACCTACCCCTTACAAATTGCAAAATATAAATGCAATATACAAAGGAAAAACACACAAAAAAGGAAAATCCTCCATAATCCCACTACTAAATGCCTACTCTTTAGATTTTCATTGATCTCTTGTGTCTATACATTTTGAAATTGAAGAATGAACATGTATTAAAATGTCTTATTTTTTATACTTAACCAGACTATAAATGCTAACTAAGAATTATAGTACTATTGATATTCCCATTTCAATTTTTATTTTTTTCTATGATAGTTTGAGAACATAACCAATGTTCATAAAGTGTTATTTTTCTGAAGTAAAATGTTTTCCAACTTCCAGGCTGCCAACTCACAAATAGGTATAACACAATCCATTTCTAATTTAGAAGTTAGTTTAATTTGAATGACTGAGACAATTGTAGGATTATATTAAAAGAACAAAGTCAATATTGGCTTAAAATCAACATCAGAATTGGTATAAAATCCACTAGATACAGAACTTTAGTGTATGATTTAAATATATTTTTTATTGTAGTCCTTTTCTATTTTGTTCCTTACATTCTCAGGAATTAACTAGTAAAGTGACATGTCATTACATTATTTTTCTGATTGTTTGGGAAATTCACTTAACTCCTAATAACTTTCAAAGAATTTTACAAAGGTTTACAGAGAACCAATTTGTTGGAAATAGATTTTGAATCATATCAGACATCATGCCTAATTTTCTTGTGAACTTTTTCATTATTCTATCATGAAAGCATTTTTTTTAGAATAATGCCAATGTCAATATTTTTAAGAACCAAAGCTTTCCAGAAACTAGAGATAGGATTTTAATTTTCATTTAATTTCAACAAAGACATACAATCTTTTCTTCCTGGGTTTCAGGGGTGGTGGGGGGAGCAATCCCAAGCTGTTAAACAGGAAAGGGTCCAGACAGACAGTTGAAAATTAAAATGCTGTTTATTTCATTTTCTAATTAAAAAAAGAAGCTAGTTGCATTCCAATAAATGTATTCTCTCCTTTTTCAAATGGAAGTGGTTAAGAAGATGGTCTCTGGAATCAGATGGCTAAATTCCCAACTCCATCACTGACAAACAACGTGGCCTTGGAAAGAGTTATTAGTGTTGTTTGCCACACGAATTACTCTTCTGTGAAAAGGGAATCATAACAGCAGTTACCTCATAGTCTTAGTGAGGAATAAGTGAAATAGTCCAGTGAATGCTCCATAATTGGCTATGGCCATCATTATGTTATTGATTCCAACATATGAACGCCTGGCCAGCCTTCCTCCCCAGGGGAAGGTGCAGATGTGTTTCCTGAGGTCCGGGCCACAAATGCCATTCTGTGAAGTTATAACCTTATCTACCCATAAAGAGGACAATGCTGGGGGAAAAAAAGCACTCATTTTTAAACACAGCTCTTTAGACTTATTCTTAAGAGCCGTTTGTCCTGGTTTACATCAAAATTCGATATAACGCTTTAGAGATAAAAAGAAGTAAGGAAAATGAAGAGATTGCCCAGGTTACACTGGGCAATTGCTGTTTCCCCTTGTTCCATTTGTTGTTGAGGCATGATGGATAGTCAGTGAACTCAGAGTTGAAAATCAGCAGATGGGTCTGGATTATAAGATAATTGCTGCAAAATTTCTGCTTCATTTCAACTGAAGAGATTTTGTTGCAAGACTGTTTGCTTAAGTCAGTATGATATTCCACTTACATCAAGCTAATAACCAATCCTCTGAGGTACAGACCCTCCTTCAATAGTTTCAAATGCACTATTCACTGGGCTTAATTAAAAGCCAATTACAATATTTTTTTCTCATGACTTTTTTTATTTTAATTTGTTATATATGACAACAGAATGCATTACAATTCATATTACACATATAGAGCACAATTTTTCTTGTCTCTGGTTGTGCACAAAGTAGAGTCACATCCTTCGTGTCTTCATATATGTACTTAGGGTAATGATGACCATTGCATTCTACGGTCTTTCCTACCCCTATACCCTCTCCCTCCCCCTCCCTCCCCTTTTCCCCTTTGCCCTATCTAGAGTTCATTTAATCCTCCCATCCCCACCCCCACCCCCGCAGCATATTATGGATCACCATCCTTAAATCAGAGAAATCATTCAGCATTTGGTTTTGGGGGATTGGCTAATCTCACTTAGCATTATATTCTCCAGCTCCATCCATTTGCTTGCAAATGCCATGATTTTATTCTCTTTTAATGCTGAATAATATTCAATTGTGTATATATACCACATTTTCTTTATCCATTCCTCTACTGAAGGGCATCTAGGTTGGTTCCACAGTTTAGCTATTGTGAATTGTGCTGCTGTAAACATTGATGTGGCTGTGTCCCTGTGGTATGCTGTTTTTAAGTCCTTTGGGTATAGACCAAGGAGAGGGATAGCTGGGTCAATGGTGGTTTCATTCCCAGTTTTCCAAGGACTCTCCATACTGCTTTCCATATTGGCTGCACCAATTTGCAGTCCCACCAGCCATGTATGAGTGTGCCTTTTTCCCCATATCCTCGCCAACACTTACTGTTGTTTGTCTTCATAATAGCTGCCATTCTGACTAAAGTGAGATGAAATCTTAGATTAGTTTTGATGTGCATTTCTCTAACTGCTAGAGATATTGAACATTTTTTCATATATTTGTTGGTTGATTATATATCTTCTTCTGAGAAGTGTCGGTTCAGTTCCTTGGCCCATTTATTGATTGGGTTATTTGTTTTTTTGGTGTTAAGATTTTTGAGTTCTTTATTCTAGAGATTAGTACTCTATCTGACATGCATGTGGTAAAAATTTGTTCCCAATTAGTAGATTCTCTGTTCACCTCACTAATTGTTTATTTTGCTGAGAAGAAGCTTTTTAGTTTGAATCCATCCATTTATTCATTCTTGATATTAATTCTTGTGCTATATGAGTCTTATTAAGGAAGCTGGGGTCTAATCTGACATTATGGAAATTTGGGCCTACTCTTTTTCTAATAGACGCAGTGTCTCTGGTTTAATTCCTAGGTCCTTAATCCACTTTGAGTTGAGTTTGGTGCATGGCGAAAGATAGGGGTTTAATTTCATTTTGTTGCATATGGATTTCCAATTTTCCCAGCATCATTTGTTGAAGAGGGTATCTTTTCTCCAATGTATGTTTTTGGTGCCTTTGTCAAATATAAGATAACTGTAATTATGTGGGTTAGTCTCTGTGTCCTCTATTCTGTACCATTGGCCTATGAGTCTATTTTGGTGCCAATACCATGCTTCTTTTGTTACTCGGTAGTATAGTTTAAGCTCTGATACAGTGATGCCACCTTCTTCACTCTTCTTGCTAAGGATTGCTTTAGCTATTCTGGGTCTCTTATTTTTCCAGATGAATTTCATGACTGCTTTTTCTATTTCTATGAGGAATGTCATTGGGATTTTGATTGGAATTGCATTAAATCTGTATAGTATGGTAATTTTGATAATATTATTCTGCCTATCCAAGAATAAGGGAGATTTTTTCATCTTCTAAGGTCTACTTTAATTTCTTTCTTTAGCATTCTATAGTTTTCATTGTAGAAGTCTTTCATCTCTTTCATTGATTCCCAAGTTTTTTTGTTTTTGTTTTTGTTTTATTTTGAGGCTATTGCAAATGGGATAGTTTTCTTCATTTCCCTTTCTGAGTATTTGTCACTAATATACAGAAATGCCTTTGATTTATGGGTGCTGATTTTTTATCCTGCTGCTTTGCTGAATTCATTTTCTAGTTCTAGAATTTTTCTGGTGGAATTTTTTGGGTCTTCTAGGTACAGAATCATATTCTCGGCAAATAGTGCTTTTTTGAGTTTTTCTTTACCTATCCATATTCCTTTAATTTCTTTGGTCTGTCTGATTGCTCTGGCCAGCGTTTCAAGAACTATGCTAAATATAAGGGGTGAAAGAGCGCATCCCTGTCTTATTCCAGTTTTTAGAGAGAATGCTTTCAATTCAATTTTTCTCCATTTAGAATGATGTTGGCCTTGGGTTTTGCATAGATAGCTTTTACAATGTTGAGGTATATTCCTACTATCCCTAGTTTTCTAGGGTTTTGAACATGAAGGGGTACTATATTTTGTTGAATGCTTTTTTGCATCTATTGAGATGATCATATGGTTCTTATCTTAAGTCTATTGATGAGATGAATTACATTTATTGATTTCTGTATGTTGAACCAACCTTGCATCACTGGAATGAACCCCACTTGATCATGGTGTACTATATTTTTGATATGTTTTCATATTTGATTTGCCAGAATTTTATTGAGAATTTTTGCATCTATGTTCATTAAAGATATTGGTCTAATTTTTTCTTTTTTTGATGTGTCTTTGTCTGGTTTTGGAATCAGGGTGATATTGGCCTCATAGAATGTGTTTGGAAGTGCTCCCTCTTTTTCTGTTTCCTGAAATAAGTTGAAGAGTATTGGTATTAATTCTTCTTTAAAGGTCTTGTAGAACTTGACTGTTTATCCACCAGTCCTGAACTTTTCTTGGTTGGTAGGCTTCTGATGGCATCTTCTATTTTGTCACTTGAAATTGATCTGTTTAAATTGTGTATATCATTCTGATTCAATTTGGGCAAATCATATGACTCTAGAAAATTTTCAATGCCTTCAATATTTTCTATTTTATTGGAGTACAAGTTTTCAAAATAATTTCTAGTTATCTTCTGTATTTCTGTAGTGTCTGTTGTGATATTACCTTTTTCATCATGTATGTTAGTAATTTGAGTTTTCTCTCTCCTTCTCTTTGTTGGAATGGCTAAGGGTCTGTCAATTCTATTTATTTTTTCGAAGAACCAACTTTTTGTTTTGTCAATTTTTTCAATTGTTTATTTTGTTTAAATTTCATTGATTTCAGCTCTGATTTTAATTATTTCCTCTTTTCTACTGTTTTTGATGTAGATTTGTTCTTTTTCAAGGGCTTTGAGATGTAATTTTAAGTCATTTTTTTTTTGTTGACTTTTTCGTCTTTTAAGGAATGAACTTCATGCAATGAGCTTTCCTCTTAGAACTGCCTTCATAGTGTCCCAGAGATTTCAATATGTTGTGTCTGTGTTCTCATTTACCTCTAAAAATGTTTTAATCTCCTCCTTGATGTCTTCTGCAAGCCATTGTTCATTCAGTAGCATATTATTTAGTCTCCAGGTGTTAGAGTGGCTTTTATTTTTTATTTTCTCATTGATTTCTAATTTCATTTCATTATGATCTGATAGAATGCAAGTAGTATCTCTACTTTTTTATATTTGCTAAGAGTTGCTTTGTGGCATAATATTTGGTCTATTTTAGAGAAGGATCCATGTGCTGCTGAGAAGAAAGTGTATTCACTTGTTGAAAGGTGAAATATTCTATATATATCAGTTAAGTCTAAGTTATTGATTCTATTATTGAGTTCTATAGTTTCTTTGTTCAGCTTTTGTTTGGAAGGTATATACAGTGGTGAAAGAGGTGTGTTAAAGTCACCCAAAATTATTGTGTTGTGGTCTATTTGACTCTTGAACTTGAGAAGAATTTGTTTGATGAACACAGATGCTCCGTTGTTATGAGCATATATATTTATAATCGTTATGTCTTGTTGGTGTATAGTTCCCTTGAGCAGTATGTAATGTCCTTCTTTATCCCTTTTGATTAACTTTAGCTTGAAGTCTATTTGATATAAAGATGGAAACCCCTGCTTGCTCCTGCAGTCCATATGAGTGGTATGGTTTTTCCCAAACTTTCACCTTCAGTCTGTGGATGTCTTTTCCTATGCGATGAGTCTCTTGGAGGCAGCATATTGTTGTTGTTGTTGTTGTTGTTGTTGTTGTTTTTAATCCAATCTGCTAGTCTATGTCTTTTGACTGATGAGTTTAGACCATTAACTTTCAGGGTAACTATTGAGACGTGATTTGTATTCCCAGCCATTTTTGTTTATTTTTAGTATTTAACTTGAATTGTTTTTTTCTCTGATTAGTTTTTCCTTTAGTGTAATACCTTCCTTTGCTGATTTTCATCATTGTTTTTCATTTCCTCTTTGTGAAATATTTTGCTGAGGATGATCTGTAGTACAGGCTTTCTAGTTGTAAATTCTTTTAACTTTTGTTTATGACGGAAAGTTTTAATTTCATCATCAAATCTAAAGCTTAATTTTGCTGCATATAAGATTCTTGGTTGGCATCCATTTTCTTTCAGAGCTTGGTATATGATCTCCTGGCTTTGAGAGTCTGAGTTGAAAAATCTGATGAGATACGAATTGGTCTCCCCCTATATGTGATCTGATTCCTTTCTGTGGCTATTAAGATTCTACCCTTATTCTGTATGCTAGGCATTTTCATTATAATGTGCCTTGGTGTAGATCTGTTGTAATTTTGTACATTTGGTGTTCTATAAGCCTCTTGTCGTCTTCATGCTTGGGAAGTTTTCTGATATTATCTCATTCAAGAGATTGTGCATTCCTTTAGTTTGAAACACTGTGCCTTCCTCTAGCCCAATAACTCTTAGATTTTTGTCTTTTGATGTGTCCCATCATTCTTGGATGTTCTGTTCGTGGTTTCTTACTATCTTCACTGTGTGGTCAACTTTATTTTCCAGATTTTATACTTTGTCTTCATTATCTGACATTTTTTCTTCCAAGTGATCTAGTCTGTTGGTTATGCTTTCTATTGAATTTTTTATTTGGTTTATTGTTTCCTTCATTTCAAGGATTTCTGACTGTTTTTTTTTTTTCAGAGTCTCTTTCTCTTTCTTGAAGTAATCTTTTGCTACCTGTATTTGCTCTCTTATTTCTTTGATCAATTTTTGCCTATATTTGCTCATTTAGATCACTCTTTAATTCACAGATCATTTTAGTTATGAACTTTCTGAACTCCTTCTCTGACATTTCATCAACTTCGCTGTCCATGGGTTTTGTTATTGTAGTATCCTGGTCTGTTTGGGGCACTTTCATCCCTTGTTTTTTCATGTTGTCTATGAGTCTTCCTTCCTTGCAGTGTGGATCTGAGATATTACAATTTTTTTTTCTCTGTATTCTTGTAGTAGCCATGCAGATTGTCTGTACCTCACCTTGATGTTGGGCTTCCAGAACCTGTGGTGTCCCTCAATGGATGCTACTACAACTAAAGGTGGTGGCAGCAATAGCTGAGATAACTTGAGATGATAGTGGAGGTGCCCCAAGATGAAAACAATGTCTTACAGAGATGGGGCTAAAAAGGTGGGCCTCACACTGTCTTTGGGATGCCTTCTCTGAGATGCAGCTGCTTCTAGGCCTGGTCTGTTGTCAAAAAGGTAGGGGCTACTGCTGGGGAAGGCTATGGCGATGACTGCAGTGTCCCAAGATGGAAGTGGGTTAGGCTTAGGCTCCCAGATGGTGGAGGGGTGGCGAACCCTGACATATCCTAGGCCTGGGTCCCACGTATGTTGGTGTGGGCGGATCTGGGCCAGGCCTGAGCTCTGGCAGGGGTCTGCTGGCCCTGTGCTTGTGCTCTGACAGGTACCTGCAGCTGGCAGGATGGACCTGGGCCTACTGTGAGACTGGACCCTGCACAGATCAGTCCCAATATATTATTATTATTGAATAACTAAACAAAAAAACTATCATAATACAGTAAATAAACATTGAAGACAGTATTTTGGAGTTGGGCAAAAATAGCAAATGTAACATATTAAGGCTCAGTAAAAGCCCTTCTTCTGCTTTCTGTAGGGACAAGATCAAGACGGTCAGCTTCCTGTTACCCAGGAGCATGTCTTCATGTTCCAAAAATTCAAGTTCTTTGAAATGCTCACCAAATCAGACCTCCAACCAGCTAAGTGCTATTGCAGAATAGGACACGCAAGGCAGTAGATGTAACAAGAACATCAAGATGCGAGCATCAAGGCCTAGCTGGACCTGTGCCTTTCCCTGCCCAGAACTCTGGCAAGATGAGCAGTAGACACATGGAATGCCAAGTGTCTGGACAATGGACTTGCTCAGCCTAGGAATGCAAGTGATGGCCTTTTGTTTTTATTAAATACTAAGGACCTATGCGTGTGCAGTGGCCACTGCTTGTCATGCAGCATGTGAACAATTAAATTGAGCCTGTGCTAAGTATCCCATCTCTGCACTCTGCCATCAGGAAACGCTGCTGTCCACATTATAAGTGTCACTTTCCAGATAAAGCTATAATGAGCTTAGAAAAAAAATTGGGTTTTGTTAATGGCACAAAAGCAATAATGACTATCTTTATAGTCCATGGTGTGCTGATATTTCACCACTGCTAGCTGAGTCGCAGGCTCAAGAGCCCCAACACATGAATGCCCATCGCATACATGACAGATTCAGAGCCACCATGGGCTGGTTAAAGGCAAAGACACTACACCTGATTGAGAAGAGAAAAAAAAATCATTCAAATCATCATTTGTCAGGGGCTGGAAATTCTCAGAATGTCCCCCATCCCTGATCTTCTAATCAATATAATCCCTCCCCTTCCTGTATACAGTGATTGTGTTTCTAATACCAATATCTTTTTTAAAACTGGCACATATAATTATACATGCTGATGGAATTCAATGTTACGTATTTGTACCTGCACACAATATAATTTGGTTAATTTCATTCTCCAAGACCTCCCCTTTTTCTCCGCTCCTTGTGCCCTCCCCTGGTCCCTTCCCTCTACTCTCTATTGGTCTCCCTTTGATTTTTGTGAGATCCACTCCATCCCCATTTCTCCTTTATTCTTTTTAGCTTCCACATACAAGAGAAAAACATATGACCCTTGACTTTCTGAGTTTGACTTACTTCACTTAACATAATGCTCTCAAGTTCTATCCAATTTTTGCAAATGATATAATTTCATTCTTCTTTATGGCTGACTCAAACTTCATCACGTATATAGACCACATTTTCTTGATCTACTCACCACTGACAAACACCTATAGGCTGGTTCCATAATTGAACTACTGTGAACTGTGCTGCTGTAAACATGGTAATACCAATACTGTTTTAAAAATAAATAAATAACTCCATAGTGTTAAAATGCAGAATCTTAGTCCCTACTCTAGAATTATTAGATTGGTAGAAGGCAGGGACAAGGCCAGAAATTGACCTCCTAAACAAGAGTTCCAAGCTGAACAGTTATACTTTGTTATTTATCCACTATTGTAAGTACTAAAAAAAAATGGAGCAGGATTCTCCAAATCTGGAATCAAGTTGAAATGGAAGTTGTAAAGAAGAAAGGGTAGGAATGGTCCACACCATGTCTATCAAGGGGTTTTAATAGTCACAGGCGGACTCCTGGAAAGGAGACAGATGAAGGAACCAGCACCCTAAGGCAAAACCACATGATGGGATCAACTGCTTCTTTTATTTATGATATGCATTTAAGATTAACAATATTCTCAACATTGTAACAGATGTACAGTGGGGCAAGTTTACAACCAGAGGGGAAAAAAGATACAAATGAGATGCAGAAACACATTCACCCAGGAATAAAGACACACAGAGTAGATAATTTAAGGTATTAACCAATGAGGTAGCTGATACTTTTAGTTCATGCACAATTATATTCTTTGTATATCTATAAAATTGAGAATTTCACTTTAACATTGGTTTAAAAAAACATTGCCCAAATATTATATTAAAAAAAAAACAATATATGACAGCTATCCAAGTTAAAATGCCATACCTGGCAAGGTTATAACAACAAATTATCCCCAATGCCAAGCTCAGTGAATAGTATGTGACGGACATTTCATCTATGTTTGATGAACTGAACTGAATTACATGGGCCTAACATTGTCCAGTAAAATATATTGCACCATCAAATTTTAAACTTTGAAATTAAATCATTAAGTGTTATGATTAAAGAAACAAAGTTCCATTTCTGTTCCCGGACTTTTTATAGTGTTTGACACCAAGCCCTCTGAGCATATTTTTAAGTATAGTGAATTACAAAGAACACGAAAAGCATCTCAGGCATACTCTGATCAACCAATTACATTGCACTTGAATTCTTACATGCCCCAAACCCCCAGCTATCTGCAAGTAAGTTAGAAACTCAAACACCCACCAGCGATGAGCAAGTAGCAGAAATGAGTGTGGATTCCAGAACAGATCTGTGTATGCCGGATCTAAAGGGAGCCACAGATCCCACCTTTGGCACAGCATGGGAAAGCAGACCCAGTACTTCTATTTGCCCAGTTTTCAAAGATATTAAATTCTGGGGTTTTATGCAAAATCTCCAGATTGACAAACACTGGCAGCAAGTTCAATTTTTTAACATCATGAAAATCAAACACAATACATCCAGGAGCCAGATCTTATGCCTACGATGCCAAATTGCAATCTCTAACTTAAATGTGAATTCCCCAAATTGGAGATCCAAAACAAGAAGGTGGATCTGTAAATTTACACTTTGGAGAAAGTAAAAGGGAGAAGTAAGTGTGAGGTTGAAAGAGAAGGTAAGAGGGTGAGGGGTAAGAAGTGACGTCTGCTTGGATGAAGTGGGTGAAGTTCTAGATCTTCACAGCCTACCTCAAGGTCAAGACATAGCTGGTAAAACTGGAACATGATGATAGAAAGCAATGCACAAGTTTTGTTTTAATTTTTTTCATTATCAATCTTTATTTTAGATTTTTTTATTTGTACAGAAAATAATATATAAACAAAAATAATCATCCTGGCTGAGTATTCTTATTTTTGGTGAGGAAAAATTTTTTAAGTCACAGGATAATAAAATATGCCAGTAAAACTCTAATTCCAGATCATAATTTTGTAAAGTAAATATAGTCTGCAGGGGTCATTCCACTATTTAGAACTGACATGGTTATTTTGTAGCAGAGCCAAAATCAGACCTCCATTTCTCCTGACTCCTGCAAGAGTTCTGTGCTATCTCTGAAATATGTGACACTAAGTCAGACATCAAGTTTTAGTGTTTGTAATTTGAGGCTTTCTCAACAAGTGACAGTGACCCCAATGTTCTCAAGGTCCAGAGTCCTTAAGGATCAAATGAGATCATGTATAAGGGTGTACCGTGCAAGGCCCTTAACAAACACAAGATACTATTATCTGGTTTCATTCAAAACATAAATTCCCAAAATATGCTTAATTGTAGTCAAGAGGTTAAATCAATAAAAGTTAGAATGAAATCTCTAGCTGTTGTTTTTTCCAGATTTTAATTATCACTTGGTTAAATTTAAGAGTCAGTTAATAGATGGAGAGCAATGCACTTCTCTTGTAATGAGCCACAGAATGACATGGAAAAGACAAGAAGGAGGAGGAGGAGGAGGAGGAAGCTACCCCATGACTGGTTCTTAATGGTCACCACACTACCAGTAATGGCACATATTAATAATCCTGTGGGTGATGAAAGTGGAAGGCTAATAACTGCATGCTTCTGTTATCAAAGTGCACCGAGGTCTGCCAGACATTTGCTTTCTCAAGCATGGCCTCCTGCAAATTTCCTTGAACAAATGAGCATATTAAAACAAAGGAAGGCTAAATGTGTTCAAGCTCTGGCCATTTTTCTAGCACCCTAATTCTGTCAAGCCCACTGCCTTGAGCTGTTCTACCCCCTGGGCTGTGAATCTAGAATAAACGGAACCAGAGCGATATCTGTGTGCAGGGATAATATGAAACTCTATTGAGTGCATGTTATTCTTTAGTACAAATTCATTTTACCCTCTAGGAAACAGATCTTAAGAATGCCTAAGAACCCTGGCGGCACAAGCATTGAGGCTGATAGCTTTTGTCACAAAAATAAAAGGCAAAATACACTAGCATCTGCTGATTATGGAAAGCACCATCCATAGAATTTAAAGGATATGATCAAACATTCTGGGAAATAAAAATATATTATTGAAGCCAATGTAAAATGTTCAGTTATATTTCTTCCAGAAGAGACTGAGTTTCACTGCCTGCAGTAAGACTTAATTTTTAAACATCAGTACAGGAAAATGAATGTTCATTTGTTCAAGCTGTATTTGGAAAAAAAATTACAGAGAATATTCTTTCTTGTATAGGAATGAATAAAAGACTTGTTGTAGCTTTAATTCTTCTGTGGCTTCTGTCTTTATCATTAATGCTACTAATGATATCTCTGACTACAATAATCTGCTCACAATTGGTTTTCTAAAAGGTGAGAAAAGAAAAACTGAGTTTATCCAATTTCATATATAGATATGTGTGTGTGTATATATATAGTTATATTTTTATTATATGTAAAGAATAATTTGGCATTGCAAAACTTTTACCTTGAAAATTTGTGCTTGAGACACCATTCAACTTGAACACAGAGAGAGATTAAGTTTGCTCCTGTCCAGGTTTTCCTAAAAGATTCTCAATAAATAAATAAATAGATAAATTTTCTATGCTTAGTTCACACACTTATTCCAGACCAGGAATTCATTATTTCTGTTGGGAAAATGGAGGAGCCAGCAAGACTTTCTATCTTGGAGAAAATTTCATTCTAAAATTCCCAAAAGACTCTTGATTTTGAAATGCCATTTGATCGAACTAACCCTGTTCTCCAATATAATAAGAGCATCACAGAGGAGACTGAATGCATAGCTAAGGAGCAAGACACTCTTTGGTCCAGTGGTATACCTTTTAATGCACTAGAAAAAGTAATCTGCTATATGGCCCATGGTCTTGGGTAACAGTTAAATGGGCATCCAAGAAATAAGTCAATTACTCCCTGACTATGTTACCTTAGCTCTTAGGAGGATGATATTATATTGCCCACCAAAACTGTAACCTTGTTCCTCTGGCATGCCCTTTGTTTATGGTCCTGGATGGATTGTGTAGGGACCTATCACTATATCCTCACACACAAAATCTTCTTCCTCTCTAGAGCAAGGAGCCCCTGGCACCACATATGCCCTGTCCTAAGCCAGCTCAGGCAAGTGTTCTTCCCAAGCACTGGCACCTTGCTTTTCTAAAGCTACAGTTAAGTTTAGTCCCAGTCCCAGAAATTTAGCATTTAAGGAAACCTCTCGAAGGGGCTATACCAAGAAAAGCCAGCTCTCCGAAAACTAGAGTTCCAAGGCCAAAAAAGAATATCAGCCCTCTTAGACTTCTCTCATTGATCCGGAAACTTCACGTAGGGCAGCAGTTCTTAACCTGGATGTAA
Source organism: Marmota marmota marmota (assembly GCF_001458135.2). Classification (NCBI taxonomy): domain Eukaryota; kingdom Metazoa; phylum Chordata; class Mammalia; order Rodentia; family Sciuridae; genus Marmota; species Marmota marmota. The sequence continues at coordinate 41,016,451 of NW_026000005.1, read as the reverse complement.
ACCCAAATGAACTGAGAAACACTTCAAAATCTCATTGCCCAGGCCCCGCCCCAGACAAATTACATCAGCCTCTTTAGAAGTGACCTTGGCATTCACAATCTTTAAAATCCCTCTCTACCCGCTCCTGGTGGCTGTGTACAAGCAGGTTGGGAATCACTGTTGGAAAAGTGAGGGGTTGCTAAGACCAGCTCTGTTCGTCATGGGTCTTAAAGAAAAAAGTGCCCAGAATTGAAATCACACAGCCCTGGCTCTAATTCCTCTTAGGCAACATGACTAGGTTTCATAAGCCTCAGTTCCCTCATCTGGAAAGGGAGGGTATATTGGCATTCTCTGGCTCACAGAAATTTAATGAGAAAAATAACAATGTAAAGCACCTGCTATGCTACCTAATTCCCAGGAAGCACTCAAGAAATAATAGTAGTAGTAAAATTACCATCATGCATGAAGCATGGTTTTCACCTCCAAGGAAAATTCAAGTGGAGTCTCATTCTGACTCCATGTCCTGCCCAGGAGTGACAGTCTGCACCTCAGAAACCCACCTCTGAATTTCTGGTCCAATACATTTCTATAGCTTCATGCTTCCACCCAAGATGAGTCCAGCCCTCCTGTCGTTCGTTGTTCAGTGGCTGCAGAGAATGTGTACAGTCAATGACACTGAAATGAACTTTCCCATATGAAATAGTATGTTATAAATCTACTTTTTTAATATAACACATTTGAAGTGTTTTTTGTTTGTCTGAAGACGGTAGCAACTTCAAAAGGTTTCAATTTACTCCGAACCATTTCTCATCAGTTGCCTTCCTACCACAAAGCACCTGCTTCCCATAGTGACTGTCAATTACAGAGCCACTGACCTGCAGGGGAAACCTTGACAAAGCTGCAGTCACCCTGTGAACATTTCCAATTCATTTCTACACCAACTGCCTTGTGCCAGTGAAGCCTGACACCATTCTGCTGCTGGCTGGACCTCAGAGCAAAACTGGGCTGGGGCAGGGGCATGTGATGAACTGAATAAGCTAATCTGTTTTGGAGAAAAAGAAATAACTTTGCCTGAGTATTGGTTACTGGCAAATAACCATTTAGAAGAAAGTCTGCATTCAGAGCTTTAAGGTGATGGGCATTTCCATAGCTACTCATTGGTAAGTACTTGGATTGAGTTAAATTTTGTTTGGAATGCTATGACCCTTTATGAAATATGCATCATTAACTGTTTCTGAAACAGTCAACAAAACAATCAATAAACAAAAAATTCTAACTAGGATAGGCTGCGTTGAATGTCACTCTCATCTCTCTCATCTTTATCAGACATGACAAGAACATTCAAAAATCCAAAGATGCTTTATCTGCCCAACAACCTCTGCACGGTTCTTTGCAACGTCTCCCTTAGCTACCATGACTTAAAGATTAACACAAAGAACGGCAGACACAGGCAAAGTAATAATCTACTATTACGAGAAAGTAGCATTTACTCTTAGAGCAAACACAATTATTACTCTCCCTTCCTGAAGAGTGATGTGTGAGATGTGATTCTTTGAACCAAAGCATCAATCTTGTCACCATGAGGAGATTGGCTGGAAAACAAGAGCAAAAACCACGCTGGGGATGTCACTGAGAAAATTTATCAAAAACCTGGGACCTTGAATATATCAGGAAGCTGCTGAATTCACCATCCCCAAAAACATCTTCCTTCATACCATCACTCCAATGTTCTCTGGAAAATCTTTATTATTAGTTTCCTATTATTGTTCCTTTGTTGTTGTGATAAATTACCACAAACCTAATGGCTTAAAAGGAACTGTAAAATCATCTTACAGTTCTGGAGGTCAGATGTCCAAAATCCAAGATATCAGCAGAGCAGTTGCTTCTGAAAGTTCTAGAGGAGATGCCATGTCCTTACCTTTCCAGCCATCAGAGGTGGTCTGTGTCCTTGGCTCGTGGTCCCTACATCTGCCTTCGGGTCAGCAGCACAGAGTTACCACACCTCCCTCTCTCTCTCTCCCTCTCTCCCTCCCCCACTTCCGCCTCTGCTCCCTATCTTGCATCTTCTTTCTTTACTATCTTCTCTTTTTCTTCTTCTGTCTTCTGTTTTCTGTCTTCTTTCTATCTTCTATCTTTCTATCTTCTACCTTTCTACCTTCTGTATTTGTTCTCTTTCTGTCTTCTGTCTGTCTATCTGTCTGTCATGGGCTTCTGCTTCCAACATTACATTTGCTTCCCCAGCTGTGAATCTCCTGGCTCCTTCTTCCACCTGTAAGGACTCTTGTGGTCACATGAAGCTCCCCACCCAGATAACCAGGATAATCTTTTCATCTCAAGGGCCTTACCTGAATCACATGTGCAAAGTTCTTGGGGGATGTTCTTGGGACATGACTATTTCAGTTTGGGGAGTTAAGGACATGGACTTTGGGTGGGGTGAGGTGTCATTTTTCAGGCTCCCACAGGCATGGAAGCAAGGCAGTGTTTTTTTTTTTTTTCAGATTGTATTATGATAAGGAGCAAAAGAGATGACCTTGCTCTGGTGCAAAACTATAAACCTATATTGCTGTCTCTTCCACATGAATGAAAATTGCTTTTGATCTTCCTCCAGTTAGGTTACAAAAGAATGCATTTGCCAAGTCCGTGGCCCCACTCTATAATCTGAGGTTGGGTTAATCTGGTCTTGTTTTCTATCACCTATAGCCATGCTCCAGATCTGCCAACTTTCACTGAATCTCTACTGGTTAACTGAATGGAGACGTGATGGGGGCCACCAACTCTGTATCCCTTCAGCTTTAGGGGTGTCCCTAATCTCTCCATGCCCCTTATGATGCCATACTGGTTTTGATTTAATATCTTGTTCAAGGATTGAGAAAGAGTTTCAGAGCCTTTCACTTGACTTTCTTCACCCTGGCTAGATCTTACTTCACAGGCCATGGATTCAACGTGAGGATACATTTAAACAGGAGAAAATAGTAACATTGAAAAGAAGAAAATAAAATATAGAGCCTTTGTGAGAAATTGCTGTTTACAGAATATACAGAAATCCCTCACGTGAGAAGAGACAACCTCAAAAGAAAAAAAAAAATAGTAATAAGAATAATAAAAGGAAAAAAACAAACAAGTCTAGAGATATAGGAAAATGAAGAACTACCTGCACTTTTATTTACCAGGCTTTATTATGTGTTATTTGTTATTATCCATGTTAAATAAAGTGCTTGGGTTTTTGTTCCCTGCAGTGCAGAAATCATCTTGAATCTCCCATGTTTGTGAGTGACAACACCCTGTTATCTATCTCCTGTGTGTACAACAGATCTGAGAAAGGAAATGGGAGAAAAGAGATTACTCAGTAATTTCACTTCTATCTGCCCAGTTAGAATCCTGTGAGGAGCTTTTAACAAATATATTCCTGAGAACTACAGTCAAGTTGAGGTAGAACCAGAAAATGTGCGAGTACCTGGAGGCACCCAGTGAATGACCTGAGTCCCACACAGGTCTGTCCCTGCTGCATGTCCAGAAGGCCAAGGCCAATGGCTTGGTATGACAATGATTCCTCTTCAGGGCTACTAATCACTAAACACAAGGACTTTAAAGTGTCCAGGCAAAAGCAGAGGCTCATGATGCAGCAGAACCCTCACTGTATCCCTGAAAGAGGGCACCCACTTTGGGTATCAAAGTCTCTATCCCTACAGAACCCAGGGTTGCAGGGGCAGGAGGCATCCCAACTGTGCATCTCCATGGCTGCTGTGGTCCACCCCTTGTGCCACAGGGAGCCTGTATCTCAGGTGACCCACATTCAGAGAGCAGCTCCTCTGTGAGTCCCAAGAGCTTCTCTTCCTCAAGGTAAATGAGGAGCAGGTTTGTGGGATGACCTACAGTCCCGTCCCAGCAGCTGCCCTCAGGCACAGCTCTTCACCACCTCCCTTCTTGCTTTAGTCAGATTTTCTTTTTATTGCTGTGAGAAAAGAGCTGACAAGGACAACCTAGAGGAGGAAAAGTTGATTTTGTCTCATGGTTTCAGAGGTCTCAGTCCATAGATGGTTGACTCTGTAACTCTGGGTCCAAGATCATGGCAGATGGGCACGGAGAGGAAAGCAGCTCAGGGCATGGCAACAAGGAAGGCAAAAGAGAGCTCCACTCACCAGGGACAAAATACAAACTCCAAGGGCACCCCCCAGTGACCCACCTCCTCCAGACATACCCTACCAGCCTATAGTCACCACCCATTAACCCACAGTAGTGGATTAATCTACTGATCAGTTTACACTCTCATAAATCTAGTCTTTTCACCCCTGAATGTTCTTGCATGGTCTTACACATTTGGGGGACCCCTCCTCCACTGTCCAACATAAATTCCTTGCTCTCCTACACCACCTTTGCCCACCTTAGTAGTTTACTTAGTGGTGTGACCCAGACTCATCATGAAGGGTGCGAAGCCCCAGCAATCATATCTCACTCAGTCCAGGATGACTATGCTTATTCACAATCCCAAGCCAGGGAGACATAACCACTACCACCCATAAGTCTCACGGTCCCCTCCATCTCAGAAGTCATCTCCACCCCCTCTGATTACCTTGAGCACCCACTGCCTGGGTCATTGTTCAGTAGTTTACTGCTGGTGGTAGGAATCATTTTTGCATCATTATCACTTTCAATCTCTACCCTAACAAGCACAGTGTCTAATATGTATTGGGTGTTGTCTAAATAATCTTTGATTGGCAAGTTCACAGTACATAATCTGGGGATATTTTACCATCTCTGAGTCTTCCAAGTGACCCATTGACTGATGATATTTACAATAAAACAATGTGCATCTTTTTGCTTCTGACATAAACAAAATGAATTTTGTTTTTTAAATTCCACATTGTCTTTTGGAGAACATTCAAACCTGAGTGGGTTGTAGGAGAGTGAATAAGGGAATATTCGAGAGAGTGTGAACATGTGTGAGGGTGAATCTGAGTAGGAGAGTATTTAGAGAAGTGAGTGAAATTGGTAGGGGTGGACCTCAAGTTCATTGGCCCCTAGTCCATGTCACATACTCTATAAAATTTCATAATTCTGCTCTCTCATGACCATCACAGCATATTATAGTCTCTACTCCCATGATTTCCTGCCAAAGCCATCAAAGATGAAGAATATCTGGGTATTTTTGTAATTCTTCTATTTCTAAAATCTTACTCGGGACATTTGCTCAAAAATTGTTAATGAAGGACTGAATAAATATTTGAAAAAGTGGGGGGGGGACGGTCTGGGATTGTGGCGGTAGAGCGTTCGCCTTACATGGCGGGACCCGGGTTCAATCCTCAGCACCACATAAAAATAAAGGCATTGTGTTGTATCCATCTACACCTAAAAATTAAAAAATGAGCATTTTTTTAAACAAAAGAAAAGAAAGAAAGAGTGGTGGGATTGCAGAGAACTTACTCAGGAATTAAAAAAAAAAAAATTGCCAGACTTCCCAGAGAGGCAGAGTGTCATAAGAAATAGAAACTGGGGCTGGGGTTGTGGCTCAGAGGTAGAGCGCTCGCTTACCATGCGTGAGACACTGGATTTGATCCTCAGCACCACATAAAAATAAAATAAAGATATTGTGTTCACCTATAACTGAAAAATAAATATTTTTTTAAAAAAAGAAAGAAACTGGACAGACCAAGCTTTTTATATGAGGTCAAATTTGAGGATAGGATCTTCACTTCTCTGAGGCTCAGTTTTCTCCTCTATTAAATAAATGCTGACCCCCCCAAAAAAAATGCTGTTTGAGGAATAAAATAGGTATATACAGAGTAAATGGCACTGCCCAGGTCAGAATGATTTCACCCAAATGTTATTTTTAACTCAATTTGGATGTTTTTAAGCTCACAATCATCGTTTCAAATGTGTGAAAGGTTTACTTGGAAGCTACACATACACAAAGATAATCCATATCTCTTTTCTACATTGTATACATAAATATATATCATATACATATATATATAACATATGCATGCATGTTTAGGTGGGAGGAATTACAGTTCTTAAAGTCTTCTAAGACCAATGTGCCTAATCCTCTTATAAACGCTTTTAAGAATAACTAAAAAGAAACTGAGTCAAGTTCTCTATATGCTTGGATTTTCTGGGTTCAAGAAAATTTCAAGAGTAACCACTTCAAAAATATTTGTTCTTTTAAATATTCAAAGAAGTTTTCTGTACAATGTCATATTTTCATCAGTATACCAGCTTTAGTTAGTCATGATTTGCAAATTTAACATTTTTAAAAATTAAAACAGTTTAACCACAGGTACCATCCTCCAGGAAAATGGTTGGAGGGAGAAGCTATTCTATCCAAACAGGACTCTACCCTAGTTACAGAGTTGGAGCCGTTAATGGATTTGCTACCACCACAAGGAAAACCTCTTTCCCCTCCTGCCACCACATCAAAAGGCCCTACTGTTATAATTAATGGGTTCAGGAAAACCTGGGCTGATCCTAGGAAAATTCCCTATGCCCCTTAACCCAGTAATTACAGGTCTAGCAGTTTTTCCTGATGAGTTGATCCAAAGCTGTGCAATAAAAAAGAAGAAAAGAGTACAAAGCCACTCACTGTGATATTGTTTTACAAAAGAGTGTAAAAAAAAAAAAAGAGTGTGTATGTATCTCTGATGTTCAAAAATTCATAAAATTTGGGGTATAATTTTATATATGATAGAGTTTTTCATGACATGCAAATGTACAAATGATATATTACACTTCTATGGTACACAACAGAGCACACAATTCCATTTTCTTATTTAAAACAACTAAACAAACACGATAGTAGATAGATACACATGAAGAATCAATAAAATGGATCCAACCCCTCAAGTGCTCATCTCTGCATGGTAAAGTATTTTATTCTTCATACTCTTCTTTATTTTCCAAACATTCTACAGTGAACTTTTATAATCAGGAGGCAAGGCTGTTGATCACACAGAAAAGCTACTCAGACGGAGTGATGGCGGGGAGCTGGGAGTATCACCCTTGTGCATGATCACCAGAATCCAAACACCTCATGGCCTCTCACTTCTGGCTTGATTTCTTCTCTTTAGACCATGATAATGTCCTCTCAGTCCAAAACAGAAAAATAAACAGTTTATAATTTTATCACATATAATAATATTTAAATATTATTAATAAACATGAATCATGGAGATATCATAAATTATGTCATCATGTCTACCTCACTCTAAACAGGGGAACAAAGGATTCAGTTCCATGTTGGTGACGTCAGTAATCAGGGTTCCCACAGTGTTCCTTTAGCAAAACTGGATATAATAATTCTTCAAAAATGCATTCCATCACACAGAGATGAAGTGATCTGACAGTCCTCTAGTTAAGAAGATCTCTCTAGCATTATGCCAATCAGCTATACCTGGACTTGCAATGATAGAATTCTAAATTATCTGAGAATCTAATCTTTATTTATGGCCCATCACTAAAGAATATATGAAACTCAGGCTGGGGTTGTGGCTCAGCAGCAGAGCACACGCCTAGGATGTGCGAGGCCCTGGGTTCAATCCTCAACACTACATAAAAATAAATAAATAAAATAAAGGTATTGTGTCCAACTACAACTAAAAAATAATTTTTAAAAAAAAGAGTATAAGAAACTAATAATACACAATGTATTCTTATCATATCTCTTTTTAAACAAGTTTCATAAAATGTTATTATTGTCATTTCCTTTCCTCGGCTTGAAATGTATTTCTTAAATAGAAGGCATCAAAAAGAATGAAATTTCAAATCATGGCAATCCCTCCACCCAGCTTGGCCTCAAATTTCCCATCTATGAAAAGGGCAGTTGGATTGATGTATTTGAGGTCTTCTACCACTGACATTTCTATGATTCTTTGAATATTGCCACAAACTTATCATCTATTTTAGATTTTTTTAACAAAGCAGACACATGAATAAATATGAAGCTGTATCCCCAGAATCTGAAAGAGTGTAAGACAGGCTCACATAAAATTTGACTATCAACTCACTCTCAAATTCTCTTAGTATGCTAGTGAGAACTCTACATGTCCTCTAGTTTCTATGCTAGCTTAGAGCATTTCATCATTGGAAATTTCTCAGAGATGTCAGTGGAACTGAGAAACTGAGTCCTATCAACAACCAATTTTCATTATTCACAGTACTTAGGTTCTAGAACATCACTGTGAACATGGATGAGTGAACACTCAACCACTGTGCTGGGTAAGGACAAGGTTAGGGCCCTCGGAGCCTCTGACTCAACAGCTTCATCAACGATCTGTTTCATGTGTGTTTCTGTTAAAGACACTTTGTTTAACATATTTGAGATTCATTAACATTGAACTCATAGCTCGCAGCTCTTAACCATGATTGAACACCTGTATTTTCTCCAGAAGGCCAGTCATACCTTCTTGCACTTAGAAGCTTCAGAAAGCATGTCACCCTAGGCTTGAGGGCCATTTTAAACATCAAAATCACCAACAAGAAACAACATGTGACAAACGTGGCACTAACTGATTGTGGAAGACACACTTGTTTGCAACATGAAAGGTGAAACAAGATTGCTGGGGGAGTTGATTTTAAGTGTTCTTACCACATACCACCCCCCTCAAAAGACAAGTATATAAGGCAATATATATATTAATCAGCTTGACTTAGCCCTTCCACAGTGTACACACACATCCAAGCATTACTTGGTGCACCATAAATATATACAATATATTTTTGTTGTTGTTTTTGGTACCGGGGATTAAACCCAGGGGCACTTAACCGCTGAGCCACATCCCCAGCCCTTTTGTATTTTATTTAGATACAGGGTCTTGCTGAGTTAGTTAGGGCCTTTCTAAGTTGCTGAGGCTGGCTTTGACCTCATTATTCTCTTGCCTCAGCCTCCAGCTCTGGAGATTGCCATGTTCATGTTATTCTATCTGCAAGATAGAATCCCATCCCTAACTCTTTCTGAACTTTTCTGCTTCTGCTTTTTTTTTTTTTCACAATTGTCATTTGATGTTTCCTAAATAATGATTAGCACATCATAGTGCTAAGGTAAGTTCTATATTATCATCTTTGATTCTGACATGTACCCTGAACAGAGTTAAACATGTATTTGAAGTGGCAGCTAAAAATTTCATGCCCAGAATTCCAGCCACCTTCCCAGCTTGCTCTTTGCTCTCCTTCAAACACCTTTCCATAAATAACTTCAATAAAAGGGGACCTTATGCAGGGTTTTTAATGTCCTTCCAGAAAGATTTTGTACCTCTGGTTCAAATCTTTGCAAAATTACTCTGCAATAGTATAACCACTTGGGAGAATTACTGGCAGTTTTTACCAGAGTTATACACCTATTTATGCCCAGCAATTCTACTCCTAGTACATCTCCAAGAGAAATAAGTTCATGTGTCCATAAAAATCACTGCATAAGGATATTCAAGGAGCATTATTATTAATGCTACAAAGAAAAAGAGCAAATTAATACAGTTGAATACCACATAGCAATAAAAAATAAATGATGTTGACAGATGAACTTCAAAAACATGCTATAAAAAGGGTCCAGACACACACAAAAAGCACATTATGTGATTCCATCTATAAAATGACAAGAACAGGCAAAACCAACCCATGAAGACAGAAGTTGGATTAATGGTTACTTCTCATGAATGATATCAATTGGGGAGGACATGAGAAGACTGTCCATAATGGTGGGAATGTTCTTTATCTTGTTCTGGGTGGTGGCACACAGATTTACCAAGTGCAAAAATGCATTTAATTGTTACATTAGGTTTCTACTGCTGATATAACAAATTACCACAAACTTAGTAGCTTAAAACAACACAAAATTAGACTATTCTGATTATTCTGTAGGCCAGAAATTCAACAAAGGTCACCCTAGACTAAATCAAGATTGGCAGGGTTGAGTTCCTTTCTGAACGGCACTGGAGGATGCGTTTTCTTGCTGTTTCTGTTTCTAGAGGTCACTCACAACATTTGACTCAAGGTTTCTTTTCCCCATCTTCAAAGTGAATAATGGACATGGAGTTTTCACATCCTCTTCCCTTCTGCCTCCCTCTTTTAAGAAACTTTGCAATTATATTTGGTCACATGGAAGATCTAGAATAATTTCCCCGTGTTGGGGTACTCCATTTAAACACATCTGGAAAATTCCCTTTTTTATATAAGGACACATATTCACAGTTTTCAGGGATTAGAATGTTAACATCTTTGGAAGCCCATTATTCTGTCTACCATAGCACTGAAGATGCATGAATTTTACTGTGTATAAATTATATCTCAACAAAAAATAGATAAAACCTTTCAAGAATGAAAAAATTGCATGTGTGCATGTCTGTATAAATATGTGTGTATATATATATGTCATATATATTCATATATAATATATATGATATATATATATCAGACAGGCATATATATATATATATATATATGACAGAAATTTTGGGAAAAGACCTGAGAATGACAAACCACATTAAATGATTTATCAAAATTTAGTACCAAAGCCAAAGAGAATTCAAACTACTAAAAATTAATTCACAGCCTGCTTGTTAGCCCAACACAAATCATCAGTTCAATTTAGGAGTAAATCAAATATCCAAGTTCTGTTTTGGTTTAGCCAAAGGACATATGGAAAAATCTACATAAAACATAATACAAAATGTAAAAATGTAAAGCCTAAGAACCAATTCATCTGTGTTTACACTGTCTCATCCAAGAAAATGTTGACTGTTATTTGATGATATGGATCATTTAATTTGTAAGTTCACTCTGACTTTTAACTGGATAAACAAGCCAAAAGATAAATCATTATCCCAATCCTGTAGATTTTTATTTTCAGCTTTCTACTGCAATTTGCAATTGAATTGAGAAGCTCCTTAAATTTAAATGTTTTTTAAATGCAGAAACATTGGATGGTAGTTAGATAAATTAAAATAGATGTGAAAGAACGGTATTAGCCTTACTTTTTAAAGGCAGTTTAAGGATTGCTCTTTGTTCACATTAAAATATATTCACAAAAGATACTTGCTATACAAATTAATAGTCTTTGCCTAATAAGAAAACAAATACTACACCATATGGTCTCAGTTACACTTGCACTATTTTGCCAACATTTCCTTGAGGAAAATAACTCTGTGGATTTAAGCTAAAAATATGTGTATAAAATGAAAGGCCCTACCTCTGGCTCTGTTCCAGCCCAAACCTGCTTTCCCACAGGTGCATCTGCTGCCCTGCTAGAGATGGGGGCCATCTTGGTTCTCGAATGCCATGGGCCTGGATGGGATGCCAAATATCTTTCACTAGAAGTGGCACTGTTTCTCTGCTGAATGTAAACGATGTTAAGCCAACACATTGGGGTTCTTCACATAAAGAGACTATCCACATGTACCACTTGCCAGGTAACTTCTCACCATGTCTGAGCCTGGGAAATGCCTTTTTGTCTTATAAATTTGAGGAGAAAGGGACTGTTATGGGCATGGAATTTGACCCAAAAGTAAAAATCCAGGCACCAATACTCGTAAGACATCTCTTAAATAGGAAAAATCACTACCTTAGTCCACGTGGGCTGCTATAACAAAATACCATAAATTGAGTGGCTTATAAACAACAGAAATTATTTCTTATAGTTCTAGGGACTGGGAAGTCCACAATGAAGGCAAATTAAGAGCTTGGTGAAGACTTGCCCTTTGATCACGGTGCTTTCTTGCTGTGTCTTCACATGGCAGAAGAGGCAAGGGGATCTCTGTAGTCTTTCATGAGGGCACAATCTCATTCAGGGGGTCTACCCTCATGATCTGATCACATCTAAAGTCCTCTTCCCAAACTCACACGGAATTGTTGTTGTTGTTGTTTTGTAACTAGGGATTGAATCCAGGGACAGTTAACCACTGCACCATATCTCCAGCCTGTTTTATTTTGTTTTTTTTTTTTTATTTTGAGACAGGGTCTCGCTAAGTAGCAGAGGGCATTGCTAACTAGCTGAGACTTGCCTCAAACTTGTGATCCTCCTGCCTCAGGCCCCCAAGGCCTTGGTGAGCCACCAAGGAAAATATCCTAGATGTTAAACACATTGAAGAACCCACCCTTTTTGTACTAGACAGACTTTAAGAAAAATTCAGTGACAGGACTGAGCTGTGTCATCTGCCATAGATTCTTTGCCATCCATGCCCAGGAGCCAGAGACAAACAGTTAAAAGTACCAAGAATATCCAAGCCCCCTGATAGAAGAATGGCTTTCAAAAGCCCAAAGGTATGTATAACCTCCTGTCAACCTCAATTTGCCTCTGCTGCAGCTGCCATTCAAGAACATGCAGTCATCACTTAGGCTATCCAAAAAGTCTATTCATTTATTCAGGAAATCTTAACTTGGTACTTACTATGGGTGAAGTACTGTACATGTGCTATGGTTACTGCAGTGAACCAAACAGAGGTCCCTTGATGACTGGAGTTTACAGAAAGCAGACAAAGAGATTTACCAACCAAGATATTATCCAAAAAGTACATTAAAAAAAATACTTACTGAGGGGCTGGAGTGGTGGCTCAGCAGTAGAATGCTTGCCTCACATGTGCGGGGCCCTGGGTTTGCTCCTCAGCACCACATAAAAATAAATAAATAAATAAAGTTATTGTGTCCCACTACAACTAAAAAATAAATATTAAAAAAAAACTTACTGAAATAAGTGTTGAAAAGAAGATCCACTGAGAGTTAAATAGAGAGAAATTCCATACATTTTCAGATACTGAAGTTGGAGTATGCAGTAAAGCCAGGCTTCAAAGAACTGGGAGGACAGCATCCAGAGAGAGGGAAGAATCGTTTCTATTCTTGGTGCAGGTGGTCACCTTCCCCCAACTCCACAGGAACCATTTTCCCACCAACAATGTCCTTTGGTCTTTAATGAAGGGAGAATAAGTAGGATGCCAAATGCCCTTGCAGATGATTGTAGCTCCCCTCTGTAAGATTCTAACCACAGCCTTCAGATGCACATCTGGATCTCAGCGGAGAGAAAGTTCAGGACTGGGTGAAACACTGAACCTTCAGAAAATCCATGCCCTGACCCTAGTGCTGCCCCTTCTCAGGGTGGGCCCTGGGTAAGTGTGCCTCCAGTCACTCAGCCAGGCTAGGCTTCTATAAACTGTAGGCATTGGATCATAAAGTCCCTTTCATCACTCATGAAGCTTTGATTAACTAACAATTCCAAGCTGTACAACACCCTAATCTTTTTTTATTGCATCACATAAACCATACTGTATTATATAGTTCCTATTCCATACTATTTGGTTTTAAGAGCTTGTCCTTGTGGGCAACATGGATGAAATAGGGAATCATTACAAATGGTTTCTCATCCCAAGCATCCCAACTAAGCAAATTTTTTTTCCCATAGATGTCCTGCTTTACTCCTGCCTGTAGTAATCTGTCCTCTATGATAAATTAGCCTCTCATTTTTCTACATTAATTCCACCTGATTTTTTCCCCAGTTCTCTCCATGCATGCTCAAGATGTCTCCTTTAAAATTTCAACTTTGCATCATTTTCATTTCTCTTGGGCATTCAATGCCACCTGTCACTGGCAAGCACAGGGTAAGTTGATTCCAGGCCTGGCCCCACAGTATGCTGCCGGAGCACAGTGGTTTCTCCTCCAATTTTGGTGTCAGTTTCTAGTAAGCTTTCCAAATTCCCACTGAATGACCAAAGGGTTTGAAAACAAGGCACAGTTTTGTCCTTAAAAAGGCAAATTTTATTTTATCACTTATACTAAATAAAAAACAGATGAAACTGTACCATCATGTTGGAAATCAAGAGAGTGACAGTCTCTGAGCCAGAGAAAGAGGTAGCTACTGGGAGGGGCATGAGGTGGCCTCCTGGGTACCAAAAAACACTATCATTCCATCAGAGCAGTATTTGTGGGCTTGTCTCCTTTGATGACATACCAAGTTGCACACATGACTTTTACACTGTCTTGTGTTCATGTTATCATTTAATTTGAAACTTATCAATTTTAAAAAGTCAAAACTACTTCCCTACTTTATTCAGTATCACAGCCAACTCTTACTTCAGGAGTTAAGAGGGCAGCCGCTGGAGCTAGACTCCCTGGAGTCTAATCTGAGTTCCTCTGTTTTATAGCCCGATGGCTTTCCTTGTCCTTAAAATGGTAATGATGATAGTACCTAGCTCAGAGGGTTGTTCTGAGGAGTAAAAGAATTATTGTCTATAAATCCCTTAAACACTGCCAGGCCCATTGAGGGTAGTATTTAAATATAATTTCTCTCTGTGCTTTTATAATTATGTTAAATGGATTCTTCTGTCATCTATAACTCTAAAGAACCAATAAAAATATTATTTCTTATATAGGCAAAAGAGGGCTATAATTAGCACCAGATTTAAAGAATGAAACCTTAGACATAAGGTTCCTGGTCTAAAATGGGCAGAGGGCACAGATCCTGCCTTCCTGGCCCCATGGGTCCCTGAACCAGTTAAAGGTCCCCATCATTCATCCCATTGTAAAAGTCAGAAACCTAAGAGTCACTGTAGAAGCCTGTTTCCCCTCCCTTACCCACCCAGCTTTTGGCAATATGTCAGTGGTATGTCCAAGTCTAATTACTCCTCTTACCTAAACTCCTCCCCACCTGATCTACATGTCTCCATACTTGCCTCTTCCTGCCTCTTGCTATACAGCAGCAAAAAAAAAAAAAAAAAAG
>NW_026000005.1:40977182-41001765 GCF_001458135.2 Marmota marmota marmota | reverse complement strand
AAAAAAAAAAAAAAAAAAAAAAAAAAGCAAAATATAAAGTAAATGATGCTAATTCTCCTAAACACCCTTGCATGACTTTTACTATCCTTGGGGAAAATCTCCAAACTCCTTGCTGTGGTCCATAAAGTTCCACACAAGATATAAAACGTCCACCTATTCTCAGTTCCACGTATTACAATCTTTAACAGATAAGGAAACTGAAGACACCAAGAGGTTAAGAAACTCACTGCCAGAGTGGCATAGCTGGTGAGTGACAGAGGCAGGACTGGAACTCTGGAGAGCCAGCACACCTAATTCCCTACTACAGTGCCAAGTTTTTCCTGCCCTCTATCTTCACTTGCTTTCCTCTGTTGGGCACACTCTCCCTTCACTTTCAGTACAGATCTCAGTGTAAGTGCCTTTCTATCAAACAAGTTGGCCCCTCCCACAATTGGTCTCAGCTCTTTATTTGCTTATAACAATCACCCTAGTTCATAGTCACTTATTTAATCTGCCTTCTTGTTCTCCACTGTTTTTCTGCTTCCTGGAGCACAGTAGCTCTCAACAAATACTAGATGGATAAAGAATGCATGATTTATACTGGGAAATTGTTACTATGCAATGTCAGGGAAAATTAACTCCATATTCAGCTCACAATTTTTATATAGTTATGTGTATTCATACAAAAAATTCTATAAAGTTGTGAGTGAATTTTTCTCATTCTTATTTTATATCAGTCTTATGATCTTTTCTACTTTGCATTAATTCAAAACAGCCTTAGGGAACTGGGGTTATAGCTCAGTGGTAGAGTGCTTGCCACACACATGTGAGGCACTGGGTTCAATCCTCAGCACCACATAAAAATAAATAAAATAAACAAAGTAAAGGTATTGTGTCCATCTTTTAAAAATCTTAAAAAAAAAAAAAAACAGGCTTGGTCATACCACTTGCTATGACCAAAGAGCAATTATCAAGTGTGATGTTAGCAGTTTTGACACTGCCGCTTGACCTCTTAGAATGTTCCTCCAGTGTTCCAAGAAAGTTAGGAGGAGCTTCAAGATCTTTTAGTTTTATAAATCACCATGCTACCAAGAAGCCCAAAAGAGATCCATGGAAAGGAATCCCAGAGAAGGAGAGACCACATTGGACACAGAAGCCCCAGATGAGCTCACAGCTCAATGAAATTGCAATCAGGCACAAAGGTTGCCAACAACTCTACTGCCCTACAACGTTAGCTAACCTCGAGGTTTCTGCTTCCTTATCTACGAAACTTGGCTTATGATAGGTGATCTTTAGCCTCCCTCTCAATTTCAAATTTCTAACATTGTAGATGTTTAAAAACTTAAAGGAAACATAGACTTTACTGGTTTCATAATAGACAAGGATAATGATAAGGAAAGAAAATAATTCAATTTAACCCCAATGAGATACTGTGATAGACAAGGTATTTTTTATTTTCTTCTGTTAGAAAGAATAAGACTTTGAGCTACATAAATAAAGTATGTTTATTTTTCCCTGATCTTTCTTCTTTTTAGAATCTTATTCAGTCCACAAAATAATAAATAAATAACAGAAAATCCCATCACATGCTACAACATGGATGAACCTTGGAGTTCTACATAAACTAAGTAAGCACAAAAGGACAGATACTATATGAGATATGTAAAGTCAAATGCATAGACAGAGAAAGCAAGATGGCGCTTACCAAGGGCTGAGAGAGGAGGAACAGGGGAGTTACTATTTAATGGTTATAGCATTTGAGTTCTACAAGATGGAAACATTCTGGAGATGTTGCACAATAATGTAAATGTGTTCACCTCTGCCACACTGTACAACTCAAAATAATTAACATGGTACATTTTATGTTCTTACTACAGTTTATTTTTTAAGACTCTGCCTTAGTTATCTGTTGCTGCATAACAAACTATCCCAAAATTATGTAGTTTAAAATAACAACAATATATTATTTCTTACCATGCTGTGAGATAACTGGATGATTCCTTTGAGCTTTTGCCTGGGTTCTGTCATGCTGTGTACTCAGCTGAAGCTGGCTGGGCTGGAAGAGGACCTCATCCCATACCTGATGTGGCTGTTTGAAAGTATTTCTTTTCCATGTGGCCTCTCATGCTTGAATAGGTGAGAACTGCTTTCCTGTGTAGTGATCTCAGGACGGTGTCAGAGCAGGTAAGAAAGAAGTTCCAAGGCCTCTTGTGGTTTAGGCATCAGAATACATATAATGTCACTCTGCCACGTGTCAGTGGTCAAAGCAAGTTCTAGGGCTGGATTTGTGGCTGAGTGGTACGGTGCTTGCCTGGCATGTGTGAGACCCTGGGTTAGAGCCTCAGTGCTGCATATAAATAAATAAATAAAATAAAAAATCCAGTGACAACTAAAAAAATTTTTTTAAAAATGCAAGTTACAAAGCCTGTGCAGAATCAAGGGGAGGAGAAATAAACTCTACCTTTTAAGAGGAAAAGCTGCAGTATCTTGGCTTTTCAGTTTGCCATAGTCCCATAGTCTAACATTTCAGTTCTCTCCTTTGTCACAATCAAAAATATTTTTAGCTGGGCATGATGGCCTTTGCTTATAATCCCAGTGACTTGGAAGGCTAGGGCAGGAGGATCACAAGTTTGAGCCCAGTCTCAGCAATGTAGCGAGATCCTGTCTCAAAATTTAAATAATAATAATAATAAGGACTGGGGGATGTAGCTCAGTGATGAGGCACCTCTGGGTTCAATCCCTACTGTCCCCACCAAAAAAATTTCAAAACTTATTTGTTCACTAAATGGAAATTCTATTCTTCCTCCTAGAATTCTCCATGATTCCAAGTTTGAGTCGGGGCAACCTACAAATATTTGGATGATTATGGAGAAAAGATGTGATCAGGCTAGTGACAGAGCTGAAAACATAATGAACATCTCAGGAACTTACAGTGATTTCTGAGAACTTCAATATAAATCTAAGAAGACTTCCTGATTTTAAATGGGACTTCTCATCTCTGAATCAATAAAAATTCTTTCAAGAATTTTCAGGTGAAATTCTCCATGACTATTTATACTATTTAAAGTTACCTCTTTTTGCCAAGTATTCTTTCTAGAAACATTATTGGCAACATACGATGGGTCTCTCCTACTTTCATAAATAAACTCTTCATAGCTTAAAAAAGAAAACACAGACTCTGGCTAATAATACCATGTTTATTTGTGCAAGTGAGCCTAAATCCCTACCTTTAAAAAAAAAATGAATGCAAACATTTTTTGCCAAGAGGTTGCTTTCAAAAGCATAACACTCCTTGCTGAGCTTGGCCAGCTTCTATTTGTTCTGCCTTTCAGTCAGATGAGTGCTGCATGTGTTCACAAAGCTCAGTGCACTGGCTTGTTTTTGGATTGTGTTCCTGGAACAATCCTGTGGGATTCCCAGATTCCGAACCAGTGAAAAACAATATGTCATTCCTAGTTATTGGTTTCTTAAATATGTAGTAGAAATAAAAAAAAATAATAATAATTACCCAATGTTATTTGGATTCAAATCTTTTGAGAAACTGAGTTTATGATTTTATTAAATGAATTGAGCCTTATCGCTCACTGGCTTAACCCTAAGTATGTGGAAAAAGGAGATCTGGGAAAAGTATCTCTCATCTAGTACTTTTATCTAAGGAGAAAGACAGTTTGATCTTGGATCAGTACTTCTCAAATTGCAGTGTGCATAAAATCACCTGGAAAGCTTGCTAAAATACAGACTCCTAGGCACCATTCCAGAAATTTTAACACAACAGGTCTCAGAAGGAGAGGTGAAGCTGATGTGACTAGTGCCTTGAATGAGACTGTCTTCATCTACATTAGGTGTGAAAAGAATCTGCATGAGAATATTCTTTGAAAAAAAACCCTTTCACCTTTGTTCACAGATGATATATAGGCCCTGATCATATCATTCAAATACAATAACCTCTGAATCCCCTTTTTCTTGTTGTATGAGGAAATTCAAACTTGGCATGGTGGTACACACATGTAATCCCAGCAGTTTGGGAAGCTAAGGCAGAAAAATCACAATTTGAAAGTCAGCTTCAGTAACATCCAGGTCAGGCCCTAAGCAACTTAATGAGATCCTGACTCAAAATAAAATATAAAAAGGACTGGAAATATGACTCAGTGATGATGTGCCTCTATGTTCAATCCTGGTACAAAACAAACAAACAAAAACCTCAGTGCTGTGGTGCAGGTCTATATTCCCAGCTACTCTGAAGGCAGGCAGGTGGGTCACAAATTCAAGGCCAGACTTGGTAACTAAGCAAGACTCTGTCTCAAACTAAAGTAAAAAATTAAAAAGTAAAAGTAAAAAGGCTGGGATGTAACTCAGTGGTAGAGCTCTTGCATAAAAATGCAAGGCCTTGAGTCAATCCAATCCCTAGTACTGCAGAAAATAATCAAATAAAAAGTAGTTTAACTAACTGTTATTCAGATTTGATTTTTTGTTGTTGTTGTTGTTGTTAGTTTGTTGTTCCAAGTAAACCTTTCATACAGTTCTAGCAAAGATCTTGGGCATTAAAACACCCAGATTATCTAAAGAATAATGGCAACGTGTCAGACTATCATTGCGGTAGATTGCTGAAAGCAGTTCTCAGCTTCCTCCTTCACAGTGTGACTTTCCTGATTCTCCCATTCAGAATTGGACTTTAATTTTCAAACTCCTGGAATCTGACTTTGCAACTTGCTTTACCCAATAGAATATGCTGATGGTATTATAGAAGTCCCATGCCCTCAAGAGCTCAGAGATTTGCAGTTTCTGCATTTGCTTTAAAAAAAAAAAATACTGTCCTGAAATTGCTGAAGAAACTGGGTTAGCCTAACTGAGGAGAAGAAGCCATGGAAAAGAACCAGCCACCCCATGCAGTCAATAAGCAGCACCAACTACCAGATGTATGAGTGAGGCCATCTTGGACTTTGAGCCCAGCTGATCTGCAGTTGAATGATGTTCCATGAACGAGCCCAAGCAAAACCAGCAAATGATCTGCCAAGTCAGCATGAGAAATAATAAATCGTTGTTTTTAAGCTACAAAGTTTGGGGGTGTTTTGTTGAGCAGCAGTAGTTAGCTGACATAACCATCCTTCATGTTTCAGTGAATCTTGGTAAGGAAAGATCCTGAGATCTATAAGAAAAACCAAAATAACCATGCAACCATAGAGACAGAGTTGGGATTTGAATCCAGGCCTATGAGTTCTCAGCTTTCGCTGTAATCTGTCATTATCTCTTACAGTTAGTTCACATAAAGCATTTTGAAGTGCAAAGAATGCAGATGTATTGCTTTTGAAGTCAGAGATGCCACTTAGCAGTTTCATAGTCAGTGGGTCTGGGTCGAGTCCTTGGACCTGCTAAGAGGCATCTGCTGAGACAATTGAAGTCATCTGTTATATCTGGGACAGGAGGAATTGTTCCTTCTCTTCGAAATAACTGAGAGTCTTAAGACAGTGTTTCTTTTCCAGGTCAACACTGATTATGGTAGCAGAATGGCTAAAAGTGTATGTAATTGTCCTGCCTGAAACTCAATAAAAACAAAAAAACTAAAAATTGAGTAAGACACTCCATGTATTATGAAAATGAGAATGCTCAACTCTCCATACCTCAGACTTTGAGGAACGTCTCCTGGTTACAAAGCTTGCATAGATGTAGAGAAGATGACCAAGTGGGAGCAGAGGATATGCCAACAAAGAGGATGCTGGGAATTCCCCCACACAGTTAATAGAGCACTATGGTAGAACAGAGCAAAGATTTCCAGAGCTTAACCCCTTGTAACTTAGCAGTTACTCTTTCAGAGAAATGAATAGCAATTGCATTGAATACCTTCCTCCATAGTTCCAATAAAGATAACTTAGAGTATTAATTACCTTTGTCATTTTAAGCTTTCATTTTTAAGGGATTTGACTTGATCCTCAGGGGTCAAATAGGGTACATTTTATTATCCTCAATTAGAGAAAAAAAATTAAATTTAAATCAGAATTTAAAACTGGATAAAAACTTACCTAACATCTAAGTTAGAAATCACCCCAATTTCAAAGGAAAGGAGGTTCAGGGATTCTAATTACAATAGCAAAAGGTGTTCATTTAGAGTTCAGGTTTTTGCCCTATTTTCCTCAGTTTCATAGTCAGTGGGTCTGGGGCGAGTCCTTGGATTCCTACTGTTAACAAGCTTCCCAAGTGATTCTTTTGCAAGTTGTCCTTGGATTAGTTTTGGGGAAATGATGGAGGGATTTAAAGACACAGTGTTTGGAGTGAGCTGAATCTAGCTCCTCTCTGACCCTTAGTGGCTATTTGACTTGGAACCAGTTTCTCTTTCCTGACCTCAGAATCTTCATCTATAATATGCGGACCATTGTAGCATTGTGGTAGTTTGCTCTGGCTGCCAGAACAAAGTACCACAGGCTGGGTCTCATAGTTCTGGAAGTCTGAGGTCAAGGCATCCGCTGGGTGGACTCTTTCTCATGGCTGGAAAGTAGAATCTCTTCCTGCCTCTGTCTCCTCATTCTGATGGCTTACAAGCAATCTTTGGCCTTCCTTGGTATGTGGATCTCTGCCTTCACCTTCACATCATATTCCTCCTATGCAACTGTGTTCAAATCCTTTCTCCTTGTTGAGAACAATCATATTTGTTTAGGGATGCACCCTTCCCCAGTATGACCTCATCTTAACTAATTACATCTGTAATACTTCTACTTCCAAATAAGGACACATTCAGAGATAGTGGGGGCTAAGATTGCAACATATGACTTTTGGATATACACAGTTCAAACCATAACACATTCCTATCTTTCAAGGTTGCTCTAGGACTTTAAGGAAATAATATGTGCAATTTATTTAGCAATGTGTCTGGCATTTATAAGCCTTAATAAGGCTGAGGGTGTAGTTCAGTGGTAAAGTGCCTATCGAGCATGCAAAAGACCCTGGGATCTCTCCCAAACACAGAATAAACAAAACAACAACAACAACAAAAGCCCTAATAACTGATAGCTGCTGGCTATTATTATACTTCAGGTCTCCCACAACCTTGGAAGTGTATGTTTCCTTTCTACTTTTTAGATAGCTTATGACATACAAATATTACTTAAACAAAAGCATTGGTCCTTTCAAAATGTTTTTATATACCAGAAAGCTAAACTACCTGTTTTTCAAATTTTAAAAATATAATAAAATATAATAATTATGCAAACCCTACTAACGCACTCAGAGTCTGAAAGCTTTTGGGAATCAGAGCATTGCTTGGTGATTTCCTCTTCTTTATAAGGTAACTTACTTTTTAAATCCTGCATTTAATTATATTGCTTAGGCCCCAGGGTACTAAGTCTTTCTAATCTTTTGCCTTTTGTATGGGGGGTTTCCAATTGTTTTAAGGTTTTATTTACTTATTTATAATTCAACTAATAGAATTGTTGAATCCCTTGGAAATTAAGGTAATTTAAAGAGTTTATTGTTTAACTTAATAATTAAATTCCCCAGGTCCTCCCATAATATAGCACTCCTTACAAAGAAAAGTCCCACCATTAAAAAGTAAGTACAATTGTGTAAGAGCAATTCTCAAAGGGAAAAGTGTCTATTCTCATTTTCCCCCAGCAAATTATCCACTTTGCAGATTATCTGCCGAAAACTTAAACCCTTAGGAAAGAAAATGAGAGCTAAGATAATGGCTTTGCCATTAACCCCCAACTAACTTTTTCCAGGTCTGAAAATTCTCAGACTACACCATTCCTTGGCTGTCTAGTCAGTTGGATATGACAGGGAGAGGTATGATGGCTAACTTTAGATGTAAACTTGACTGACCATGGGGAGCCCAGATTAAAGATTACTGTTGGGCCGGGAGTATAGCTGGAGAGTGCTAAGCATGCACTCTGCCACTTCATTTGAGGCCCTGGGTATAATACCCAGTGTCAAAAAAATAAAAATTAATGCTGGGTGCCTCTGGGAGGGTATTTCTGGATGAGATTAACATTTGAATCAATAGACTATGCAGATTTATATGGATTGGCATCATCTAACCACTAAAAGGGAATGTACAAAAGGTATGGGAAGGAAGAATTTGCTCATTTTCCCCCTGCCTTCCTGCTTAAACTGGGATATCTCATCTCATCCACTCCAGTCCTTCTACTGGAATTTACACCGGTCAGCCCCCCTGATCCCCTGGCTTCCTGAGTGGATTGAACCGCCAGGTTTGATGGGCCTACAGCTAACAGATGGCAGATCAGGGGACTTCTCAGTCTCCATAACTGTATGAGCCAATTTCTCACCATAAATTTTCATATATATTTTACTGGTCCAGTTTCACTGGAGAATCCTTAATAAATGTAATGCATCTAAGTTCTCCATAAAGTTATAGAAACTTACAGCTAAGACTATCTGAATATGGTCAGTGTACATACATATTTGCCAAACTTCAGTGTTATGCTAGAGTTCATATTCGGTGAGATAATAAAATTGGTATGATTTGTACCTTTGTAATATCCTATATAGTTTCTTTGTCAAATGAATCAAAAACAGATAAGTTAGAGTATTGCTTTCTCTTTGTAAAATTCTTTATAATTTTTAAAGTTCATTTAAGGGATTGAATCTGATCCTATGAGGTAAGGTAAGGCACATTTTATTTTCCCCACTTTAAAAAGTAGATTCTAAAACCCATTAGATTTTGTGGTTTTGCAGGAGATCATCTGTTGTCTTGACCTGACTCACATCCTCACTCCTACTCTCCAGATTTATCACCTGGTCCTCTCTCTGGGTACTGTTCCTTTCCATGACTTAAGTCATGTGACCTGATGAGCTGACCCCATCCCCCACCATCTCCTTTTCTCTAAACTTGAGCATCTAGCCAATAGGAGCATCCTATTTCCCTGGGCATCATTACTAAATCAGGGATGAGTCTATAATCCAAGATATTTCAAAGAGAATTGGCTCTAGTCCTTTTATTAGAACTCTAGGGAAAGAAGAGCTGTTTTGCAAAAGGCATGAAACTAGCTAGATACCATCTTGAGTACCACAAGGAAGAATTCTAAGAAGAAGTCAATATGAAGAAAAACAGAACCAAAACATGAGAAAGATGGATTATAAATGGGATTGCTGGGCCCCTAGATTCAGCTTTTTCTGCAACACCACTGCTTGACTTTCTCAAATACATGAGCAATGATCTGTGGCCCAACATCATTCTGAGCAATTTAGCAATTTATTTTTTAATTAATTAGATATCTTTTTAGTTGTTGATGGACTTTTTAAAATTTATTTATTTATTCTAATTTGTTATACAAGGCAGCAGAATGCATTTCAATTCATAGTACACATATAGAGCACAATTTTTCATGTCTCTGGTTGTACACAAAGTAGAGTCACACAATTTGTGTCTTCATACATGATGGACCATTATCTTATTCATTTATTTATATGCAGTGCTGAGAATTGAACCCAGTGCCTCACACAAGCTGGGCCAGTGCTTTACCACTGAGCCATAATCCCAGCCCATCCTGAGCAATTTAATTGATGCTAACATGTATATGTGGCCATGCCCACAACATACACACAAACATACATGTGTTAGGGCAATGTAGTTGTACCTTAAATATGTCTGTTTTACTTTTTTTAATTTTATTTAACTTCTTTACAATGTGTAGTTTAAGAAAAAAAACTAATCATCCCACATATCCACTATACTGATTAACATTTCAATTAGTGGGAATTAATAAGGATGCTCTTAGGCATCAGGTATCAGAGACATCGAATTGTAATAGCCTTTTGAAATGGCCTCCACTGCTGTGGATGCACAATGATTTGATGAAATGCTAGCAAGTGTCTGAAATAACCATGCTCGGATAATCCATGTGTTTTTATAAGTCAGCTTGTTTCCTTAACTTTGTTTCATGTCTCAAGTCTGGTTCCCCACAAGCTGACCTTGAGATGGGGATTCATAGATTGATTTAGGAAGTGAAGAAAACTGTGATAGAAAGGATGAAACCAAGAAAACCAAGCAGGGTACAATCCTAGGCCGAGGTCCAGGCAAGGTGGGGGATCTTAGTTTGATTCTGCTGGAGAGCTGGGAGTGTCAGTCACAGCTGAGCTGTTCCCATTGTAGACAAGGGACTTGGGGCTGTTGTATTCCTGCTCATCAGCCACTGGTATATAAATGCTGTGCGCAGACAAAGGCATTCTTTAGCCTCAGGTTAACCAATGAAAAGCCTAACTCTGTTGGAAGCAAAAGCACATCGAGGAAGGAGAGGATTCAGAAATAGTACAAAGGAATACATATACCAGCCACACTGTTCTACTTCCAGGGACTCTTTGCAGGTTTTTATCAATTCATACTTGAAGTAATATGGAGAGAACGTCACCCGGACTTTTCAATTATTGTTCTTGGTTTTCTATAATCAGTTTAATGTCTATTCTTCATCAATTCTAAAAAGTTTGTTTTGCGAACTCGCCAGAATTTGTCAGTTGGCCTTCAGAAATTCAAAAAAAAATCTTAAAGGAAAAAAAAAGAATTCCTTGCTCCGTTTCCTTGCTCCTTGGGCTATATAGGTCAGGAAATCTAAAAAGCTATATGAAGTCCTCCTGGTTCCTTGGTTTCAATCCACAGACTGCTTGGTGGCCTTAGAAGGTTCCCACCTATCTTATGAACAGGGAATATTTCTCTCTGTATTATCAACCTTCAATCCTGATATATATATATAACTGTCATATGATAATCATCTACATTCAATGAATTTTTATTGACTGGGTGATTTATCTAGTTTTTCAGCTTTCTCAAGACATAACATTTAAATATTGGCTCTTTCTTACATTCTCTCTAGTTACTCCCAAGTACTAGTATAGGACAAACCTGTCACAACACTTCAATGTCAGGGAATAATAGGTAGGCATTCCTCCCCTACCAGAACAACAAAAAATGCTAATAAAAAAAGCAGGGCTTGTGAACAATAAGAAGCCCATGCTGCTCACCTTCTTGCAAAAGTCAGTTTTCCAGATTTCTTGATTCTTTTAGTACTCATTCACCCCTCCTTCTTAACCTTGTAACTCCACCCCAATACTGACCAACAGGTTTTTCAGAACTCAGAAGAAATTTTAAATGTTTTTCTCACTATTCTGTTGTATATAAAAAAATGCACATTAACATAATTTTCTGTTAAAATTACAATATATACATATTGTACATTATTATACATTAATAAAACTATAGGTAATATTAAATTTATTAAAAGCATAAATAATATTATAATTATAATGTATAAAATTATAAATATAATCATAACATAATTTTATATTCAAGTGTATTGTTTTATGTTTTCATAAATATTTTATATACATCCCTCTGGTTGCTGACCAACACAAAATGTCACTAGGCTTACATGTGTTTTCCTGGTACAAACCAGAATGACCAGCAGATTTCAATTGCACCTAAGCATTTAGGAGCTGTTCTGAGCAGGGTGCTGAATTGTTTCCATCACTGAAGGAACTACATTCATTCCTCAAAATGTGGGGACATTACAATGTGCTCCTCAAGCTAAAAGCTGTCAGGATGCTCTATGAGTGTCCTCTAAAACCACATCCACAAGAACATAATTTGCCAGTCAAACTGTGGCAGAATACAGATCTCAGGAAAACATGCATCTGGTTGATTATTAGGTTCAATGCCAGAAGCAAGGAAACCCAAACTCCATGGAACTTTGGATCCTATCCTACTCTGCTCTTTGAAACCGGGTCTTTTTGACAAAGCATACTAGCTTGATGCAAATGCTGCCATCCACTATGATTGACTTATTACTTTAATCATAAGAATGTGCTTGTTATTGACTTCCACACCTTACAATTTTCTTCCAAAGGTGGAAACTATAGAATAAGTTTAAAGATACAAAAAGAAGTTCAGAGAGTGCACATTTATCACATCAGACCTTAAGCCATTGTTCAGTTGGCCTATTAATTTCACTTGTGCTACCTAAACTAGTTGAGTCAGTCATAAAGAAAAATAAGTTACAGTTTGTTACATGAGAGGTGTGTTTGCATGTGTGCCTTTTAATCTTAGACACAATTTATCACCAAATGTGCCCTAGTCCTTTCATAAGTACTCAATGCCTAAACTAAATATGTAATGATTATCCCTTCTTTTGTAAAAGTAACCACGTCAAACATGACCTGTTATACTTTTCATAATTTTAAATGCTTAATCAGTGTCAAGTCATTTCAACACCAAAAGATAATATTTATGAATTTCAGGTTAATAATTATTTCATCCAACTTTCTTTTGGATCAACATAGACAATTCTATGTCATTATTTGAGTAATAGTTTTCTCTATTTACACAGCCCCTTTAAGAAGTATAAAGGGGAAAACTCATTTGCCAACATATATTTTAGGTAATGACACCTAATCCTCCTGTTAGTGTTCTCAGGTCCGGATCCTTGATACAAAAAGTATTTTTTCCATCTGTCTTGTTAAATTCAAGGCATTGGTCCAACATTTCTGTGCTTAGCCAAAGAAGACTCTTTTCCTCCTGGTTATGTACTTCTGTATCCTGAGTTTTAAGTGCTGCATCTTTCAAGTCCATTTCACATCCTTCCTTGGGGCTCTCAGACTTGTGCTTCCCTGATGCTATAACTCTTGTTTACTGATTTTATGCCTGACTCCTAGAATTTATGGTCTTGCAAGAGTTGCCAGCTAAGATCCAATCCACTCTCAGCTCACTTTCAATGAAGAACCAAAAAGCCATTCAGAAATACGACATCTCATCTTGTCTCTTGAATGCATTTTCTAAACGTACTGAGGGTAAATAGTAGAGAAAGAAGTGACCCAGCCTAGAAATCTCCATGGCTTGCCTATTTTCACTTTATTAAGGATCTACATGGATACAAAAGATCAAATAACTGCAATGTTTACTTGCCAGCTTGTTCACTAAAAATAAATCATGTTACTCAGAAAATGAGTTTCCAGTGCTGAAAACTTATGAATATTGAAATGAATGCATTGATCTTTAGGGATCAAATTGGACTCATGTAAATATCTTTGGTGTGTGCTATTTTTTTAATGAAGTAAATTCTGAGTGAAAATATGCTGCTTAAATTTGAATGCCAGTTTTAACCCAGTTTGGGCATTCATAAATGTTTGATTAATTAATGTCAAGAGTGTATCTTCAAAAAGACTTCTCCTGCCTCTGTCCAAATCCCCACACTGTGACTTCACCTTGATCGCCCTTAACCACACACACTTCATTAATTGACTCTGAGACTTTCAAAAGCAGTATAGACAGACTACAGGTAAAACTGAGTGGATCTGGTATTTCAGTACTCTGTCCAGTGTTGAAAATAACCAAATTTTTTAAAAAATGGAGCTAAAGTCATCACTTCCGTAGCAGTGAGGGGAGAAAACATAGTTGGGCCACCAGTTACTAATTAACTATTTTTTTTTCATTTACTGTTCTTGAATTTCCTTACTTGTGAAAGGGATTTGTCATTAAAGATTTGCTGCTTTATTTAATTAGTGTGATGAGAAAGCTTCAGAAGGGAGGTAAACTGGATTGCCTGATTATTCCAATTATACTAAATAGCACCACGTGGTAAAGTCCCTTCCCCCTTGACACCCTTCAATTCACAGTCTCTCCAATTAGCAGTTTCTTTCAGCTCCAAAATCCTCATGAAGGGAAATCTCAAATGCCCAAATATAGTCTTTTGCAGTTATGCTCTCTTAGCTTGACCTCTAGAGGGCGATCCTTCCTAATTTTAATAGGATCTGATTCTGCAGAAAAGAGCTGGGGAGTTACCTGAATCCCAAACTGGAAAGAAATCTCTTGCAAAGATACGGGGGAAGAGAAAACTAGTATTACTGCTTCCAAGTTCCCTGTGACTTGCCGTGGATCAAATCTTCGTTTCTGGCACTAGGACTTTTTCTTTTTATTTCTTCATCTATAAAATGATGAATCACCTTAAATTATCTTGGTTAAGTAATCTCTGAAAGTCCCTTCCAGCTAAATATGGAATCCTACTACATTCCTTATATGATTTTGTTTCCCGGAAGCAGAATAGTAAATGCTGTTTTCTCTCTATTAAAAATTAACTAATTAGGGGCTGGAGTTGTGACTTAGCGGTAGAGCGCTCGCCTAGCACGTGTGAGGCCCTGGGTTCCATCTTCAGCACCACATAAAAATAAATAAATAAAGGTATTGTGTCCAACTACAACTGAAATATATATATATATATTTTTTTTAGGTAATTAATTAGGTGTCTCATCTCTAGCTTCCTCTTCCTGGTTTTGTTGTTTTGCTTTGTTTTGTTCTATTGTTTTTAAACACAGGGGTTTTGCTGCATGGAACAACAACAACAACAAAAAAATGTTACTAGCAAGAAATGTGCTAACTAATAAATTATACAGGTAGCCATCTTTATAATTCCACCACTAGGCTCCCTAAACACACACACACACGCACGCACACACACAGAGTTACTAAGCACTTTCTACAGACCAGGCCCTAGGAGGTACTTTACCCAAAATACATCCTCTTTACCCAAAATAGATCCCTACAACATCTCAAAGATGTGTTATTATTTACTTCACAAACGAGGAAATCTGAGGCTCAAGGATGTTAAGTAATTTGCTCAATATCACTCAGCTAGCAGGTTTAATAGACACAAAACCTGTTTTCTTGTCTACTGCTACTTCATTACCCTATGAAGACTGCCCTAAAATATCTCCAAACCTCTAAATTTGTAGGTATTTATTGTCCTTTCTTTCAAGGATAATAAGGAAATTCAAAGAAATCTCAGGAAAAACAAGGATTACATTTATTTCAATATCCCCCCTGGAAAAATGGATTCAGATGACTTAGAAAAATTCTAAATTCTGATTTCAGTCTACACTAACTACAGTCTAGTTTAAGTTACAGGTTGTGCAGCTAGATCACCTGGATTAAAATTTCAGTTCTTCATTTGCCTGCTGAATTACTTTGCAGGTAAGATTTGTATAAATAGCTATATGTGAAGTGCTTACAACACATTGGTATGTACTTGGTAAATACAAATTCTTTGTATTTTTTGTTGAGGTCAAAGGAGAGAGAGTTTTAATAACCAGAACTTCAAGAGTGGGACACCCAACTTGGGGGAAAAAAAAAAAAAGGTTATGTACATCAATCAATCTCACAATTAAGACTCTTTAAAGATCTCATGTCAATATTCTAGTCTGTTTTGGTTTCTGCTGGGGTCTTCTGAGTGATATGACTTCCATGGGTATAGAATGGGATAGTTTCTAGACACAGAAAAAAGTCTACTTCATTTATTAGGCTATGTACAGATTTCATCCAGAAGCCAGGCCCCATTCCTGTCTCCTTGTAGTGAAACCAAAATGCCCATTCCTTTAAAAATACTTCAGAAAAACCCAAACTGTCTTTGTGGAAAAAGAAAGAAATCTATCCACCTACCTTGCTTCTTTCCTCTTAAACATTTCATGAAATCCAGAATTTCATTTCAATAGCTCTGACTCACCAGGCTCTTTCAGTCACCCTCTATCCTTAGCAGCTTAATCTGAACTTCAGGGTAAAGCCTCTCCTTTGGAAATAATGACCCACAACTTCAATTCAGGGGGACCTCCCAGCAAACAGTATCCTTGACACACACAGAGTCCACAACACACTACTACAGGACGTAATTGGTGGGTCCACTTGGAAGGATGAGGGACTCTTGGTTTTGCTCTTCAAGTTCTACCTATTCGCATGATTATTGCTTTGTGTGTATCACCACATTAGCCTTTTGAAGAGGGGCTTCCATGCACAGCTCTAAATATCCCCTTTGTAATGAAAATAGATTTTTTGAGAGGGATTGGGAAGGAACGGGGGATTGAACCCAGGGGTGTTTAACCACTGAGCCCTATCCCCATCTTATTTTCGTATTTTATTTTGAGACAGGATCTTGCTGATTTTCTTAAGGCCTTGCTAAGTTGCTGAGGCTGGCTTTGAACTCATGATCCTCCTGAGTCACTGGGATTATGGCTGTACATCCCCGCATGCAGCTACTGAAAATAGATTCTTGTTATAAGAGCCAGGTGGGTTGCTTTCTGCCTACATAATTAGTTTGATCCAGCTAAAATTTCCTACATGGATG
Source organism: Marmota marmota marmota (assembly GCF_001458135.2). Lineage (NCBI taxonomy): Eukaryota > Metazoa > Chordata > Mammalia > Rodentia > Sciuridae > Marmota > Marmota marmota. The sequence continues at coordinate 40,985,683 of NW_026000005.1, read as the reverse complement.
GTAGTTTCCTATAATCACACATATACACACCTGTAACCTAGTACATGGCAGTCTTTAATTTATGCCCCTCATTTCATTTCTAAAGTTATCTTCTTATATTGACACTCATATGCGATTTTAATCTTTCGAACTACGGTGGGTTTCTCAGCCTTGCCATTGTTGGCATGTCAGACCTGTAATTCTTGGGTGGAGGGATGTCTTGAAGCATCCCTGGCCAAACATTACTAAATGTCCTCTGGCAGGACAAAACTGTCCCCTAATAAGAACTACTCATTGCTGGGTGTGATTACAGAGCACACGTTTGTAATCCCAGCAGCTTGGGAGGAGAACTGTGAATTCAAAGCCAGCCTCAGCAACGGGGAGGCACTAAACAACTCAGTGAGACCCTGTCTCTCTATAAAATACAAAATAGAGCTGGGGATGTGGCTCAGTGGTTCAACTGATATTGTCCTAAAACTTGTAGAGAACATTCAATGTGTGGGTCTCATTTTAATATTAGCAAAAGAATATTAAGCTTTCTCTCTCTCTCTCTCTCTCTCTCTCTCTCTCTCTCTCTCTCTGTACTTTGCTTTTTCTCTGCCAGTGGATGGAAGACTATTATATAAATATCATAAAGCCTTAATTAGGCCTTGTTGAGCTATGAAAACTATAAACAAATAGCTGTGTGATAAGCCAGGTAGTCCATTAAGGGGCCACAGCATCGTCTCTGCACCTGTTCTGTCATTCAGTTCCACTTACTGGCTCCCATTATCTGGCTCTGGTGAAGTCTTCCTGCTTACACTCCTGAACTTCAAAATGCCTGCATCAGGTAAGCCCCTAGGAGACCGCAGACAAAAGCAAGCAGTTGCCTAACTGTGGATGATGCCATAGCTGCGCACAGCAGGTGCAGTTCAGGCCCCAGGAAGCAGTGGGAATTGAACAATGCTGCCTCTGTGTAACCTGATTACCCAGGAAGTGTAAACAACCTGTATATTCAAGGTGCAGACATCTGTGACACTGGAGCCAGCCCTAGATTGGGTTGTGAAGTATGCCCTGGTCACCGTGGGTCATATGCTTCACCTTCAGTGCCTTCCTCACTCCCAAGTCCGGTTTTTCTCCTGTACCAGAGCAGGTTCTGAGCACCACCTCCCTGGTCCTATCTTCCCTAGGGCATCTGGTGCTTAAACCATCCTTCCATTTATCTGACCTTTCCTGGATCCCATTTCTGGCTGATCTCACAAGAATCTAGATCAGCATTTCTAAACTGGCGGTCCAGGGTCACCTCCCTAAAATATACATTTCATTAGAGGCAAAGGGTTTTAAAGTCTTTGGTTTAAATGCTGATATTTATAACCCCAGAAACTTTATCTAGAAATTCCAGATTTCCAGCTTCTTTTGAAGAATTTGCATATGCCACTGTTGGCATGAAACTGGGAGCTGTGGCTGAGACTCAGTGACCTGGCAGATCAGATTGTGTGCTCCCCGGCTTAGCCCAGGGCTGCTTCCCTGGTCTACTTAAGTGACCTGCCCAGCCCCTGTAGGCGTCTGAGTTTGTGATCTCTCATTTGGATCCCAGCAATTCACATGCTAAAGTGGTAATTACTTCTGGAAAACAAAATCAGCATAGATAATGGAGGATGTAATAAAATTTTAAATGATAACTAACTTTTTAATGGTATTACAGCACTTTTCATAGATATCATTTTTCTTATTAGATATGCATCAAGTAAGTGCCTCTAATCTGGTGTTGTTTTTGAGTACCATAGTCAAATGCCAGGTAGAGTCTAAAGCATTTTCCATGCATTATTTTATCTAATTCTCACAATAACTCTATGAAGCAGGAACCATTATTATCCTTCCATTATTATGGAATCTGGGTACACAGAGGTTAAGAAACGTGTTCCAATGTCCCATAACCAAATATTCAAATTTTAAGGAAAGCCAGGGAGCTGACTCCAGACTGGAAGCCAACTTCTCTGGGTTCTTGACTGCTTTTCAAATTAAGTCATAATAACTCTGCGTAGCAATTATTACTACTATACCCATCTTACGGATGAGGAAACTGAAGAACAGAGAAGTTAAGATAATTCTTCTAAAAGTACCTGTCAATGCACTGCAGGTAAGAAACTGTCTACACATAGTTGTACCAGCTTCCCACAAAATCATTCCAAAGCAGCAGGGCTGGGCTTTCAGTACCATGAACCACCTAGGCTGCAGTTTTGTTTACCCCAACACCCAAAACTAAAAGAGGCATACACAGGGCCTGCTCTGCTCCTGCTCCCAAGCCTTGTTTCCCTGTTCAGGATCAGCACACAAGGAAGGCACTGTGTACTCACCAAACCAGGAAAAGGGCTTGGGATGTGGCTCAGTGTTAGAGTGCTTACTTAGCATGCTGAGGCCCTGAGTTCAATCCCCAGCACTGCAAAACAAACAAACAAATAAACAGAGGAGCACTAACAAGTGTCCTAGATTTTCCTACCAACAAATGCTCAGCCCAAAACTCCCCAGAGTCTTCTTTGCCTTATCAGCTTCTCTTCCAAACATATCCCAAATTGGTTCTCTTTATCTCAGCAGCTAAAACACTTGGCCAAACCACAATCATCTCACCTGCATGACTGCAGTAGGCTCCTGACTCTTCCTCTACACTCTCCCTTGCCACTTTAGGACCTCAATCTATTTTCCAAACAGCAGAATGAATATATCTTATAAAACATAAATCAAATCTCAATATTCCAAAGATTCAAACCCTCCCGGTGAATTTGGAATAAAGCCCCAAATTTCCTGCCATGTCCTGAAAACCATAATTTCTATCTGGTGTCCCATACCCTCCCTTTTGTTTGCTAAGTACTGGGAACTCAGCAAACTGAGTTCTGCTCCTTAGAATTCAAGTTCATTTCAGCTGTGCGCCTTCTGTCTGGACCTCTTTTCCTACATATTTCTACAACTGTTTCTTCTCTCCCTTCCCATTTCCTATCTAATGCCACTGTTTTAGAGGCTGCTTCCTGGACTCTTGTTTATAAAACAGCCCTATTCATCATCTCCCCTGCCTCATCCAGCTGTGTGTCGTCTCACACTGCCTTGTTTCACCTTCTCCAACCCCCCCGCCGCCGGCTCCTCTTAGCACTTCCAGTATCTGAAATTCACTAGTACATGCATTTGCTTACAGTTTCTTGTTAGTCTCCTTCTGCTAGAATATAATCTCCACTAGAACACAGTCCTGTTCGGGGTTTGGTCCTCAGAAACTAGAACTCTGCCTGGCATATGGTAGCTATTCAATAAATATGTGTTGAATAAAAGCATGAAGTTGTAAGCTCACCATTCTATTTTAGCTTTGGGAAGATAATAAGAGAGTAAGAAGACAAAGAGAAATTAGGAAGGGGGAAGAGAACATAATAACACTTCTTAAGGGCCTGCAGAAAACTGAGCACAGCCCTTCATGTGTTATAAGCCCGGACAAATGGTAGCTGTGATTGTTGATATTATGTGTCTATTGATTCCCATGAACAATTGTATTTAATACTCCATGGGTCCCAGGAGGTAGCCAGTAGTATTCACGTTTTACAGAAAATGAAGTTGAGGCTGAGAGGTGCTGAGTCATATGGTCCAGTCACATGGCTAGAAAGTGGCAGAACTGATTCTGAGGCCAGAGAGATTTTCCCTCCCAACGCTTTGTGACCTCTACTGCTGACTCTGAGATTCACTGTGTGACTTTACATCTTTGCACATCTCCTTTAAAAAGTGGAAACTGAAGGGGCCAGGGTTGTGGCTCAGTGGTAGAGCAATTGTCTAGCATGCGTGAGGCACTGGGTTAAATCCCCAACACTACATTAAAAAAATAAATAAACAAATTAAATAAAGGTATTGTGTCCATCTACAACTAAAAAAGTACTTTTTTTTTTTTAAGTGGAACAGAGAGCTTGTTTCCTGAATCTTAGGAATGTGACAACAGCAAAAACTTGTTTCAGCATTTTGGAAGACAAGTGTCCTCTGACAACACAGTGGCTCATGGTTATCTAGAATGCCAGAATGGGTAGGGTCCACGCTAATAAAGTGGGCAACAACGGGAAGCTGCTGGCTGAGGTGTCCACTCCTGCTCGCATCCATCCAACACAGCTTCCATGTTTGCTGGTGTATACGTGGACCTTGATCCCAGATTCCCCATTGATCATGATGTCTGGCAAACGGACCATGATGTTGTCAGGATGCTTACAAATATATTCACAAATAGGCATTTCCCATTTGAAGAATCTTATCAAGAATCAGTTTCCACACACACTAAGGCGGGGAGGGAAGAACAGAAGTTCACTGGATTAGACAAATGGGAATGAAGGGAAGGGAGGAAGGATGGGAACAGGAGAGCAGAATGAATCGGACCTAATGTTCCTTTGTTCATATATGAATACACAACCAGTGAAGCTTCCCATCATTTACAACCACAAGAATCAGAAGTTACACTCCATGTATGTATAATATGTCAGATTACACTCTACTGTTGTGTATTTCTAAAAAGAACAAACAAACAACAACAACAAAAAAAGAACTGCATGTCACTGAAGACATGGTTGCTGTCATTCTTTTGAGCAAAACGTTTTGTTTTAGGTCAACTAAGAATGAGAAAAAAAAATTTTAAAAAACAAACTTTTATTTTGCTCCCAAATATACATTTAAAAAAATTTAAAAACCTCTCAAGAATACTTGGGGGTAAAAAAGAATCAGTTTCTAAAGGAACTACTCTATTTTTCAAATTTAAAAAATTGCACACTGGGAATCTAAAGTGAAATTGCCACTCTGAAAAAGTTGGGTAGTTTCTTATAAAAGACTAAGCACACTTAACCATATTATCTAGCAATTGCATTTATTCCAGGAAAAAAAAAACAACCCTAATTGTATGTCCACATAAACCTATACATGATTTTTCTTAGCAATTTTATTTGAAATAGCCAACAAACCATGGTACATCCTTATCATGAAATAGTACTCAGCCACAAAAAGGAATGAAAAGATGATATAACATGATGGATCTCAAGGGCATTATGGAGAGTATAAATCCAATCTCACAAGGTCACATAGAATACAAATCCATTTATATCACTATCTCAAAATGACAACTGGAGAGAAATGGAAGACAGGATAATGGTCGCCAGAGTTTCAGAATGGTGGTGTGAGGGACTAGTAGCCAGAGGGCAATTTTTGTGGTGCTGGAATGGTTCTGCATCTTAATTGCAGAGATGGTTACCTGGGTCTGCAAATGCGGTAAGGGGCAAAAAACCATCCACACACTTTATGCCGTGCTCAGTTTCCTGGTTTTGATGTTGTTCTATAGTTATGTAAGATGTATCCATTGGAGGAAACAAAGGGACTCTCTGTTCTATACTTGCAACTTCTTGTGGGTCTTTAATAATTTCAAAACAAAATGTTCTCTAAAATACTATGCTTAAGGGTTGGGGTTGTGGCTGGATGGTAGAGTGTTTACCTGGCATGTGTGGGGCACTGGGTTCAATACTCAGCACCACATATAAATAAATGAATAAAATAAAGGTTCATCAACAACTAAAAAAATTAATGTTTTTTTTAAAAAATACTATGCTTAAGAGGCTGGGGATTTAGCCTAGGGATAGCATACTTGCCCAGCATGTACAAAGCCCTGGCTTTTCTCCCTAGCACCATAAAACACAACAATAACAAATGTTTAGCTCACTTTGGACATCTAAGAAACCATTGGTATAAAGCAGATCACTTATCAAACCAGAATAACGAAAGTTCATATGTCATAAGGATCTATGACATTTTCCCCAAAGTTTTTCATCTTCACAAATGACCATATTTCCTAAATCACTAACTTACAACATCGGTCTTTGTTTTTCAAAGTTTCCCAATATTAATGTCCACTTGTTAGGCAAGGGCTGGTACAACATGCCTTAGAAAGTACCTGCACACATCACTGGCTAAACAAGAGCTGGTTGAGTTGTATAAATAGATATAAAAGTGTTAAGAGTAAGAATGTAGGGCTGGGGTTGTGGCTCAGTGGTAGAGCGCTCGCCTAGCACGTGAGGCCCTGGGTTCGATCCCCAGCACCACATAAAAACAAATAAACAAAATAAAGGTATTGTGTACCTAAAAAAAAAAATTGAAAAAAAAAAGAGTCAGAATGTAATCATATAAGAAGAAAAAACACCAGGGAAAACTGCCTGGGAAATCTGGAGAGCAAATTAATAAATAAAACCAGTTATATTGTTGGAGAGTAAAGATCTAAGTGTGGCAGAGGAGGGCATTTCTCACTTAGAAGTAGAGTGTTTTAAGCACATACTGAAAACTCTTTTCTTTCCCACAAATCTGACGTTCCAATAGAAACAACTGAGATGAAGTAAAGTTTTAGGGTAGTCCCGGGAAACTCCATTGAGTGTCAAGTCATGCCAAGGTCTTAGTTCTATGTAGTCAGATGTAACCATAACCAAGCCTCGAGGGTCCTTCCAACACTGGTTTCACCACAGTTCTGGAAGCAATGATTGAAAATGCCCATGACTGCATTTATCCTTGCATGACGAAAAAGTCTCGTTTACTTTATACTTTTCCCTGCTTAAACTAAATAAGCTCAGCCTCTAATCCCCTTTCCTCCTGCGGCTGATGCTGGGTGGTGAGGTCAATGCCCACCCACAGGTGCCAGGCAGGTAATGGGAATGTGGGAGTCAAATAGGGGGTAGTGAGCCTCACCCGGAGCCTTTCACATTTAAACATAAAAAACACATTGTGCCAACCCAACAGAACTCTGTCATCTGCCAACTCACGGCCTCCAGTTAGACCACGAGGGCCCAGACTCACCTTTTGCAGGTGTACAGTGACTGAGGTGGAGGCCGGGCATGTTTGTTTTCTTTTGAATCAGGGTGAGGAGTCAGTCATAATAAGGAAGTGGGTGACCATGCAAGAACCAGGGCTCCTCCCAAGACACCCACTTGTTGAACTGTTTACATTATAAAGAGTTTGGTAGAGAACTTCATGTATCACCAACGAAATGAAATAGGCTACAGCGCTGAAAAATAATAGCAGTAGGTCCAGCACATTGATATCTAAAGGCTGTCACAAGGTATTCATTAACAACCCTCCCACTCACAGTAATCGAATGCTGGGAATTTATATCATCAAAATTGTTCTGAGGAGAATGTGAGAAAAGAAGAAGAAAACCTGCACCAACAGAGAGTAGCTCCTAAAGGCTGGTGTCAGTTGCTTTCTATAGAGTTTTGTTGAGCACAATAGCGCTAAATCCCAATAATTATAAAATACCTGCAAACCACCGACCTCAGGGTCTACTTCCCCGTATCCGAGCAAAATAATTACAACTCTATTATTAATGTAAGCTGAACATCTAGAAGCTTCCTTTATATGAAATTTGGAAGCTCATTTGATTCAGGATCCAAACTGTTTATTTTAAAATGTGGCATTTATATCTGTTTACCGTCATATGTTATCAAATAAATGGTTGATATCTGGTATATTATAAAATTCTATTTGAGTCCTGATTATATTATTGGATCTTCTTCTGTATTTTCCAGGGAGGATGCTTTTACAAATGCCTTCCTGTTGAACTTCAGGAAACCAGTAATTAGTTAGACTTTTTTTTTTCTTTATAACTATAGGACAAATATAGATCAGACTTGCTACCTTTCTGGGTATTCACTTATTATTTATTTATTTAATGGTATTTATTGAAAAAACACTAAGTACCAGCCAATATGATAGATACCAGAAATAAAAAAAAAAATAAGCATGTAAAACATGATACACATCCTCAGCAAAATCCAGCTGAAATAGAGTATGTGGACATTAGCTACCTATCTAGCACTCATTCCCCACTTGGGCCTTCCAAATAGAACTTAGGGCTGCAAGGTAAATCATTCCTCTTATTAGAGATTGGGCAGGTGAAAATTGTTGCCAATGAGTCATAAAAAGTATTCCAGGAGCTCCTCCCTTACTCTTCAGAAGTTTTTGTCTTCCTCCAGATGATAATGGTCATGGATTATGAGTTCTGCAACCACCACTTCCAATTCACCATCAGCCTGAGAATGGAGCTGACACATTGCGAAGTATAGAGTTAGCTAAAAGAACCGCAGAGAAATGAAGCCAGACTAAATGGATTAAGATAACTGAAAATCTACCCTATGTTTGGGCTTCTGATTATGGGAGCCGATGAATATTTACAATGAACTTAAGGCAATTTCACTTGGGTTTCCCTGAACTTGTAAACAAAAGTATCTGATATACCTGCACCAATAGTTGACCCATCGGGATGGTTTGCACCAATTGTTCTGCATGGTGTGCACCAATTGTTTTCTCAAAGATGATAGTGGCATGCAATATCACAACATTTCATAGCAATTGTTAACTGGGCTTCTGCTTCTCGGTGAAGACATTTGATGTGACTGGACACTTTCTCTTCTCTCTCTTCTTTCTCTCTTCTCTCTCTTCTCTCTTCTCTCTTCTCTCTCTCTCTCTCTCTCTCTCTCTCTCTCTCTCTCTCTCTCTCTCTC
>NW_026000005.1:40948159-40977157 GCF_001458135.2 Marmota marmota marmota | reverse complement strand
CTCTCTCTCTCTCTCTCTCTCTCTCTCTCTCTCTCTCTCTCTCTCTCTTTCTGTCAAAATGTTCCTTCCCTTATTCCCACCTGACTCAAGTCAAACTATAACATGAAAAACTACAAGTTAGGCATAGGAAAATTTCTCAAGATATGTTTCTGCAGTCCTATTTTCAGCCATGAAAACTTTTTTTTAATAAAAAATGTCTTTTGAAATAGCTCTTGTTACATTCGTCTGGCATAGTTTAAGGGTAGTTGAGCTCTTAACCACATCAACAGGGGTCAAAAGGAAGCATCTTGCTCTGACCTCTTCTCTTCCAGCAGGATCAAAAAGGAGGCCCAGGTACAACTGGTCAGCAACCCCTGACATTCAAAGGCTCACCACCAGGGCCGTGAAGGCCCCAGGAAAATCTCATTAGGACCCATATATTTATGCACGTCAACCACATTAAAAAGACCCGGAATCTCAGCTGGAAACTTCCTCACTCTCACTGCTGTCAAGTTCCATGAGGCCTCTATTCAGCCCCATCTCCTACTCCGTCCCACCTTTGGGGCCCCTTTTCCATCCTTTATAAAATCCTTATATCCTGGAGCTGTCTCTAATGTCCCCTTCTTTTTCTTGTTCTAAGTGTAACCTGGCTGTTCCCTGAGGACACTGTTTCCCCTGCAGCCTCTCAGCCGATGGTCTTTTTTTCTGCCACAGTCTTGTATCACTTGGGGCATAGAAGACACCTCAACTGTGATGTGTCCGAACGCACTCCTGATCTTCCTTGCTCAGACTCCTTCACCACAGACTTCCCTATTTTATTAGCGGCCGCTCCATCCTTCTAATTGCTCAGGTCGGAAAACTTGGAGTCATCCTTGATCCCTTTTTTCTCTCACACTCTACATTCAATCTGTAAAGAAATCCTGTTGGTTCTACTTTAAAAATATATCTAGAATCCAGTTTCTTGTTCCTGGCATCTCACCCCAATGACTCACTTCCATCCAGGCCTGGATGACCACAATGGTATCTTTAAGTCTCCCTGCTTCTCCAAGAGTCTTTTCTACCTTCCCAGAGTCTATTCTCCACCCAGCAGTCAGAGTGAGTTTTGATTACATAAATTAGACCATGTCACCACTCAGGCAAATCTTCCAAACACTCCCTGTTGGAACCAGAGTAATTCGGGCCAAAGTCCTTACAATGGCCTGCCAGGCTCTATGTGATCTTACCCCTTGGCCCACAGATGCTTTCTTTTACTCTCCCTGGTATTCTCTCCTAGCCACCGCATTCCCCTGTGTTCCCGGGAGGATCTAGAATGCATTGTCAGGCTCAGAGCATCTCAGCTGACTGTGTCCTCTGCTTAAAACATACTTTGTCCTAAAACCTCCCACCCCAACCCTCCTGAGCCCCTTCCCCAGCCCTGTGCTTTCTCCTAGTTTCTACCCCTTCTGACATTTATTTACTTTTCTCATGCATTACCTTTTTGTCCTCACCCTCCACAAGAATATAATGGCAGGACTTCGATCTTTCTTTATTTTGTTCACTAAAATGTCCCAAGTATCTCTCCAGAGCAGAGTGACTGCTTCCTGATCATTTCCCACAACCTGTCCACCACAGATCCTCCCATCTCATTCAACAGCAACTCCACCCTTCTAGTGTCCCCAAACACTGTTGGCATCCCTAACTCCTTATCTCTTACATTACACCTACATCCAATCAGGAAGTCCTATTGGCTCCACCTTCAAAATAATTGTTCAATAATTTTATGTCGAAGGAAGGACTGATGGATCCATGTGAGGTTAGCTAATAACATGATCCAATCTCACTACCTCTAATTCTTTTACAAATTCTTTTACGGTCACCCCATTAATCACATGCATATGTATTGGTAGTCTTGCTTAATATTAATATTAAATCTACATTTGTCTAGCTTGACTTCCACTTTGTTTAGAATTCATTAACTTCCTAAGTACTAGGACTATGTACAAAATAGTTTACACATCTTTCAGGTCCAGTTTAGTCCTTTTAGTTCTGAGGGCTCAGTAAGTGTTGGTTGATGGTAATGCAGAGAGTGATTTCACAATCAACAACGTCAGAACTCAGAGTTCCTGAGATCCTATTAAAAAAATCAATCCACATTTATTGTACAATGACACTAGGAATTCTACTGAATACTGGAGATGAACCAAATGCACAAGTCTCAAGATATTCATCATCTAACAGAGGACACACATCTTTTAATATTGTGTAATAAATGGAATATAAGTATTGATACACAGTGAGAGCAATTAACTCTGCCAATCAGCAAAGGGTCAGGACAAGTCAGAGTTCATAGAGAGTATAACCTGGGGGAAAGACATTCCCAGCAGGGAAAAACTGGAGAAACCTTTTTTTATTATTGTTAAACTTCTGTCTTTTGATATGTGATACTGCTGTTGGCCCTAAGAAGGAACGTGAAGAGGGAATATTCAATGTATGGCCCAAAGTACACACACTATGTGAGAATTTGGGTTAAACCATTTCCAAAATCCCCTGTAAATTGTTCATGCGTGATGACTCAAATGATCAAAAACAAGGACTGTATTAATTTAGTCGAGTTTTGACTCAGAATGGTTTGGCAAGGTTTACATGAATAATACTATTTCATGTGTCCAATGCCAAAACTGAAATATTAATAGACTGTGTTAAGATTTAAATCTAGTCATACACATGTCTCCAAGATGCATGCTAATTAGGAGGAAAAAATAATCTGAAGCCATTTCTTTCTGCGAGGCATTAGAACTGTGAACAGCGACAATCTGTCCTTGCATTTTCCTTGAAAGTAAAGTCATCAAACAACAAAGAACAAAAATGCCTGTTCCTATGCAACAGTCCAGGAATAATTCTGTTTTAACTCTGTTTTAGGAAATTTTGACCACTTGTTATGGCAACATTTTTTTTTGGTATCTGTAAATTAGTCTAGACATTGCTTTTCTAACAGTCATGGGCAAATGTATTCACATTTAAAAACCAAAAATATACAAGCAATTTCACCTTTTCTTAGGGAGGAATTGTGTACTCGTTTTGACTTTCTTTAGGCCATTTAAAAAAATAGAACTGAATTAGGGTGCTGATTCTAGCAGGAATCAGGCAATTATGTCTAGGAGCCCATTTTCCTCCCTGTAAAATGGAATAGGAAGACTTGTCTTATCTCAAAAAATATTCATGAGACCCAGTGAGACATCAGGTCTGAAAGTACATTCCAAATATTAAAATATCATATGGAAACAACAACTTTGTATATTAATGTTTTCAGCAGCATTATTCATCATAGTCAAAAAGTAGAAATAACTCAAATGTCCATCAATGGATGAACAGATAAACAAAATGTGTTATAGCCATACAAAGGAATAACACCTGACTAGGAAAAAAAAAGAAGAATGAAGTACTGATACACATTATCATGTGGTGAAGCCTGAAAACATGGTGCTAAGCAAAAGAACCAGACCCCAAAAGCCACATTCATGTAATTCCATTTATATCAACTGCTCAAAGTGGGATAATCCATACAAAAGGGAAGTAGTTTAAGGGTTGTCAGGGGCTGGTGGGATGGAGAGATCAGAAAGTGACTACCAATGGGGTCAGGGGATAGAAAGGTTTTAAAATGAGAGAGTGATGTGGCTGCACAACTCTATGACTCCACCAGACTCCACCAGACACCACTGAGCTGTACCTGTTAAGGAATCAACTATGGTATATGACATGTCTCAATTTTAAATTTATGTGATACAAATACAGTATACAAATATTTTATTATTGCTGTCATGATTTATGAGTTTTGACGTCTAGCTTTGAGGTTTTTTTCCTGAGAATATGATACAGTTCTTCTGTTTTCAAAAAAAAAAAAATCTCTTTTTAAATACTTGGAGATTCCACACCAGGCTATTCACAAACTATTTTTAAACAAAAGGGAACATAATTTTATTTAGTTGGGTCAATTGGAAGAACAAATAAACAATATCGATCAATCCAAAAATATATTTGGTAAAAATTACAACGTGAGTTTTTATAGAGAATTAAGTTGTTATTGAAGTAATAAATGAATAAAGAACTTTTTAAAGTGAAAGTAGCTGAAGCATATTTAATAACAGATATAAAAGTGAAAACAGGTTAAAAAGCAACAAACACATATGATACATTTCTGTTTTTAATATGAAAACAGGAAAAGAAGAAGCTGTGGAGGATAATTCATAGGTGTCTGTAAAATAGTGGGTGATGGGCCATCTTAGCTGTGTAGACTCATCTGTGTCTGGGGACTGTCTTGCAAAAAGGATCTTTTTACAATCAGAAAAAAAAAGTTGATTGCAAATAAGAACACTGTCATTGTTAACTCACACTTATCAAAAAAAAAAAAAAAGTCCACTTAAATAAGACCAGCTTCTCTACGGTTTTAGAAAGACTGATAAAAAAAAAAGGCTAAAATAAGGATGGCGATGGCTCAAAGCAAGTCCTTTGGAAGGTAGAAGTTGGTTAAGCCATTTATACTGTTTGACTAGAGTTTTTCCTTTTTCAGCTTTTTAGTTTTCATTAGGGACTCAGCCTAAATTACTGAATGCTTTTAGAGAAACGCTTTTTTCATTTTATAATGAGATTTCAAAAATAATTTGTAATTAGGACATTGCCTGCAAACAGCAGATGACTTCAAGTTTTTTTTTTCCTTAAGAAGGTAGAATATTTTTGTTTACACAATTATTTGCATTAGGAAAATCTATTCTCATAGAAAGCACAAAAGTAAAAAAGTGCAGTTTGCCATGTGTGCAAATATAGTAACTGCATCTGATTCTTACCTATATCAAGCCAATCCTCCCTGGAGTAAAAAAGAATTTCTCCTACCTGGAAGGCTTTGAACTGGCACATAAGATTTCTTTCTGCATTTTGGACTCAAACTGAAACATCGACTCTTCTTAGTCTCCAGTCCCCAGGTCTTCAGACTAACACTGCAACATTGCTTTTCCTGGGTCTCCAACTGTGGACTCACCCTGCAGATCTTAGAACTTCTCAGCCTCCATGACCATGTGAGCCAATTCCTCATAACAAATCTCTTCAGGGGTGTGTGTATGTATGTGTGTGTGTGTGTGTGTGTGCGCGCACCCGTATGTGGGCATGTGCGGGTGTGTACTGTTGGTTCTATTTCTCTGGAGAACCCTAATATACAGAGGAGTCAAGGAAATATGATCCCAGCCGAGCTGGAACCCCAGATCATGCTATTATTATCCATTCTTAGAAGTAACCACTCCTGGCAAGTGTATCAAGGCTGGGAAAATGATTTAGACATACACTCCCCACCTTAACATTACTCAAGAAATCTGACTATGCTAGCTTTTCCTCTTTGTTTTGCATATTCTTAAGTGAACCTCCAATTTGTCATGGAAAACAGCAGCTAGTCTTTACTCGATTTCCTTCCCTTCGGTGTATATGGATATATGTGAATTGTATACAAAGGACTGCTTATCAGTAAGCAGATCTGCTAGATCATGTGAAGAGATGGATTTTTGCATATCTTTCTAGCTTTGCAGTATCTGTAACCATGATGCATTATGAATGCATTCTGCAGGTAAGTGGCAGATAACTGCAGTTGGGGTAGATGTACCAGGCCTGGGAATTGTTTTTGCTTAATTCAATTGCAATTGAGAAAGGAAGGATTTTAATAAGCCTCAGAATGTACAGGTGCTTTTGACTTTTGAGTAAGAAAACAGAAAGATGTTAACAAAAATAATTAATCTTATCACTTATGAGGGAAATCAAAGACATCATAAAATATCTGGGAAATAAGCGATTTTTTTTAAGAGAACATTAAGAGTTGAACTTAAACTTTCAGGGAAGAAACAATTTGGCAATAAATTCTAAAGGGAATATATGCAGACAGAGTACATAGGCTAATAAATGGACAGTGGAAATGTAAAAAAAAAATCATAACAATGCATTCATATATGCAGCTTCATTTGATTAGTAAAACATCTGAATGACAGTAATGGTCCTGTTTTGCAAACAAGAAATGTTAGGGGCTTGGAGGCTTCATTAATTTTAGAATATAAGACTACAAATCAGGGCAAATGCTTCCTTTTATCCACATTTCTTGTGTGTTCTGCTTTTCTTGTGTTCATTGCTCTCTACACAGACAATAGAAATTGTGGTTTTCCCAATATAAGTGAATTGTTATGTAACCTGTGGAGTGAACTTGTCCTCTATTTTTGTCCCATGAGGTATTCATTGTCCGCAAGGTGCTTCTTCTGGACTTCAGGAGCACCTGGTGAGGGCCCCATGTGGACAGGAAGCAGCTAGGGAGGAATCCGGAGCTGTGTCTCTGCCTCATATAGACACTTTCCTATGGCTGAAGGGGCCATACATAGGACTACTTGAAAGGCCAAGCAAAGCTTGCAACTAAAACCAAAGGCATTCCAAATCATCTGGTAGGAAAAGCAACTTTTTCTTTTTCCTTTTCTTTCCTTCTATTTTTTTTTTTAATTTGAGTCTGAAGTTCTTTAGGTACATACAATTGGATGCCTCTGACATTTGAGATAATTCTAGGGCCTCTAAAGGCATTTCAATTTGTAGCTCCAGAAATAGGTCTGTACCACCAGAGGGGTAGGTTATTCCAAAGTTGCACTGAATGGAGGTGCAGGGACACTGGGTGAGGGGGCAGGAAGGAGGATCAAACACTGCATCCAAGGGCTCAGTTCTCATCACCTCACTATGGTTAAGATTTCACGTCTCACTTTCCCAGGAGGGAAGCTTTCAGAGGGTGCCCTGCCTGTTTTCTTATCTCCTCTCTCACTCCCTTTAACCCCTTCCACTACAACATCCCATTCCCTAAATTTTCCCCAGGATTTTTCACCCCTCCCTAAAGCAATAGCCAATTCTACAATCCTAGATACAGACTGCCAATGACAATGACAACCGTTTGCATGGATAGGGTTTATACTGTGTGCCAGGCACCATGTGCTAAGTCCTTCAGTATGTTGTATGATGCTCAGGGGAATTATTCACTCTGATTTATGTATGAAAAAGTTGAAGTTCTAGGCACAGAATGACATTATTGGTGCCACCAGGCTATGGGATTCCAATCCAGACCTCTTGTCATGTCCCAGGATCTCACCCACAGCACTACCTCTACCCGATGTCCTTCTTTTGAGGAAAGAGGGCTGGACTCTGAGGCAAGGTAGGGAAGTCTTTTTCAAGGAAGGAAGAATCAGGGAGGAGAACAGACAGAGGACCGGGAGGCAAGGGTATGTCATCCAGAATAAAACCCCTCTACCTACTTCTCCACATCTCCTCTGCAAAACCAAATTCATCAGTAACATAAAGGCTCATTTCCTTCTGAAACTCGGTCTGATGGTCTAGCATGGAAATTCATGTTCTTCCCATTATCAAAAATTTGACTTTTTTCTACAAATTCATACCCTAGTCTTCTGCCTTGAGAACATTGCCCTGACTTTTTCTATGGATTACATTATGAAGTGTCCCATAATACAAGGCCCAAATCACCTTTCCCAACAAAGAATGTAGAGAAAGGGAAAACAGAAGGAGGGAGTAGTCTCAATGTTCCCTTTAATAGTTTAAATGTATGATACATTTTGATTAACCTTTTATGTCTTTATAATATTATGTCTTTACATCTCTACATATAAGAGGGAAAGACACCTAGAAAAAATGGAAATGCATCCTGAAATAAAATCCTGGCAATCTAGAAATACACAGACATCTCAAAGCTGGCTCCACTCCTGTGCATTACAAGAAGCTGGCCTGTGTTCATGGAGGAAAAGATGTGTGGAGGGCTGTTGTGGGCCACCAGAGAGTGGCCTGATAATGATGCGAACCTCCCGTGCTCTGAAAGTCATCCATGTGGTAGTGACTACAGTGGCTTATAAAAGTTAAGTAAAGAAATAAGAAAAATAAACTAGGCATACACGAATTCATACATTTATAATGTATTCAGGGTGGAAATCCATTCAATGCTAATTGCTAAGCAAATTAACAGACTGACTGAATTGCCAAGAAATTGTTATTTAGTTATGGGTAACATAATGCAGTGTGTTAAATACAAACTATTGCTGACCCTAGAGGAACTTTTATTTAGGAAGAGGGAGAAATTAAGCCTTAAAGCATTCACTTTTAAGCTCTCTGCCATCTGTTTGGGTGAAAGACTATATAAAGGCCGGTAATCACCATCATCACTAATTATCTGTCACTAGAAATCTTTTTCAGTTTATCATTAGCATTAAATTTGAAGCAAGAGGCAGGCTTATTAAATCCTAGAGTGGATTTTTATTCTCCTCAGAGACATGTAGTTTACAAAACACTTTGATATTCTAATGTGGACTCTCAGGCCAAAAATACATTCTCCAAGTCAACTGCACCTCTGCATATAGCTCTGCAGGTCTAGTCCTCAGGCTCAGAGGGCTGTATCATCTGGAATCTGCTAAGATCTAGGTGGATGGCTAGTTACCAGGAAGACTCTGATAACTGCTAGGAGTCTAACATGTAAGTTTAGGGGGTACTCTGACCCAGACTGAGCGGCAGAAGAATAGAGACTTTGAGGCTGAGCTTATTTAGGTTAAGGAAGGAAAAGTATAGAATACAAATGTAGTCATGAGCATATTCAATCATTGCTTCCAGAACTGTGACAAAACCAGTGTTGGAAAGACCCTTGAGGCTTGGTATGATTACATCTGTCAGATAGAACTGAGATTTTGGCATGAGTTGAGACTCAGAGGAGTTTCCTGGGACTACCCTAAAACTTTGTGATGCTACCTCATTATGACCCACCTGCTTTCCTATTCTTTTTTTTTTTTTTTTTTTTTTTTTGAGCAGAAAAACTCTATTTTTTCACAATGAATTGTCACACAGAATTCCAATAAGAAGAAAGGAGGAAAAAAGGCAATACTGAAAATAATTCTTCCATGAACATTAAAATCAAACAAATTGTATCTGAAACACCTCCTCTTACCCCCTACTGGTGATCATATTAATGAAGGAGAAAACGTGTAATCTTAAAATCGAAGCACAAAAATTCATTCTCAAAATGTAAGAAACAAGAAAGGATATCCCCATGATCATAGCCTTCAATCAACACAGTTCAGGAGAGGCTAATTTGTTTCTTATCTCCAAAGATGAGAAACAAATATCAACTTTCTTCAATATCTATTATGAAGTATAACAAATAATACAAGAGAATTATTTTAAAATATTAAATTTAAGAGATAAATAATAGAGACTTCCAAAATCTTACTTCCTAGAGATAACCGCTATTGAACTTCATGTATTTTACCTCATTTTTAATTTTAATTTTTCTAAATTACATTAATAAGTACATTGTAAAAAGTATAGATTCTAACAATACATTGAGAAAAAGGGTAAAAATCCCTCTTACTCCTACCTACCATTACTTACCCTGCATATGCATTCACAATGTTATGTGCATTCTTCCAAAACTCTTCTTCATTTTATATATATGCAAGTACAATATTTCTTAAATATATTCAATCAAATGTGATCTTCCTATTCTTATGGTCTTGTAGTCCCTGCCTTACATAGAGACTTAATAGCCTGCTAGCCATAGAGCAGTGGTTCTCAGCCTGGAGTGATTCTGTCTCCAAGGCATATTTGGCAATGTCTGTTGTCACAGTCAGATGATGGAGATGTGCTACTCACATGTAGTGGGTAGAGATCAGGATTGCCACAAAACATTCTACACTGCACAACAGAGAAGTATCCAGCACCAAATGACCATACTGCAAAAATCAAGAAATCCTATTAGAGTACTAGACAAATGACCTTGAGCAAGTTGTTTAACTTTATGCTTCAGAATCTCCTTCCATAAAAATATAGGCATATTTCCCCTAGGGATGTCATAGTACTTGTAGTGTCTGTATAGCTTTTAGTACTCTGCCATAATTGTTAGCACAATGGAAAAAAAAAACTTGTTGAACTACTGTGCTGTTATGGAACTATTCTTTCCTTATTTTAGCTATATCTTAGGATTGAAAAAAAATATTTTGAGACACAATCTTGCTAAATTGCCCACATTGGCCTCAAACTTGTGATTCTGCTGCCTGAGCATCCCAAGTTGCTAGGATTACAGGGGCTGTGCCATCATGCCCAGCTGAAAATATTCCTGACAGTGATGAATTACGTGTTTTCTAATCTAAAGTTTCAGGATTCTGAAGGCTTTGATCACATCCACTTGAATTTTTAAATCATTTTAAAATATATTTTATTGTTATAAGATACACATAACATAAAAGTTGCCATCTTCGTGATATCTAAATGTACAGTTCAGTGGTATTAAGAGCATTTATATTATTGAGCACCCATCACCACCATCCACCTCCAGAATTAGCCTCATCTTGCAAAACTGAAGCTCTACGCTCCCTATTTCCTGCACTCCCAAACTCCTGGTAATCAATTCTATTTTCTGTCTATATGAATTTGACCTAGTACTCACATACACAGAATCATGTAGCATTTGTCCTGTTGTGACTGGCTTATTTGACGTATTAGAAGAATGTCCTCAAGGTTCATTGACGTTGCAGCATATGTCAGAATTTCCTTCCTTTTTACAGCTGAGTATTATTTCATACGAATCACATTTTGTTCATCCATTCACCTGCAATGGATGCTTGGTTACTTCCATGTTTTAGCCATTGTGAATAATGGTTCCAGGAACATGGATGTACAAACATCTCTTCAAGACTCTGCTTTCAATTCTTTAGCGTACATCCTCAAAAGTGCAATTGCTGGATCATATTGTAATTCTATTTTTAATTTTTTGAGGAACAGTTGCTATGTCATTTTACATTCCTATAAACAATGCACAAGGGCTCCAAGTTTTTCATATCCTCTCCAATAGTTGTTATTTTCTGTTTTGTTTGTTTATCGTAGCCATCCTAATGGGTGTGAAATGATTATCTGCCTGTGGTTTTGATTTTTGCATTTCCCTGAGGACTAGTGATGTTGAACATCTTTTTCTGTGCTCATTGGCCATTTGTTTATCTGTCTGTTCAAGTCCTTTGCTTATTTTTGAATTAGGTTGTTTTATTTTTTGGTTGTTGAGTTTTAAGAGTTCTCCGTATATTTTGGATATTAATCTTTTATCAACTAAATGAGTTGCAAATATTTTCTCCCATTCTATGCATTGCCTTGAACCCTGTTGAGAATGTCTTTTGATGCACAAATGTTTTCCATAAAGTCTAGTCTGTCTACTCATTGCCAAATCAATACTGTGACGTTTTCATCCTTTGTTTTCATCTGAGAGTTTAATAATTCATTCTCATTCTCCTCTTGATTTGTTTTAGAGCTTTATTTTTTGAGGTAAAGTCTGCAGCTTAAACATGCCCTGGGTAAAAATATTCACAGATATATTATATGTTGACAAAACCCAAGGTAGTGATTGTGTATGTGGGTGTGTGTGCACACAGTGTGCACTCTTGTGTACACACGTGCGTGTTTTAGGGTATCACTTGCTGCCAGAAAAAGCTTTTAATAGCAGTATAGAGAAATACAGGTATATTATATTGGCTAGACTAATTTAAAAACCTAAAAATATATAGTGGTTCAAACAAAAAAAAGTTATTTCTTGCTTGATGTCCAAAATGAATAGTAGTAGGCTGTTCTCAAACACTGATTTAGAGACACACATCTTTCTCTCTGTGCTATCTTTATCACAGGGCTTTAAAGGATGCCATGTCTTTTCCCACAAGCCGGTGGAAGGGACTAGGGAGAGTAGAGAAGTTGTATCTGTTTCTTCACCACCTGGTTTTGGAAGTGACACACATAGCTTCCACTCCCAAATCTTTGGCAATAACTAGTCACCTCGCCATTCCTAGATGCAAAACAGACAGGAAATGTGGTCCCTGAAAGCATGGTTGTTTTCCAATGACTGCTCTTTCCCTGTACTGTGCAATATGGTAGCTACTAGCCACAGGTGGCTGTTGAGCAGTTGGAATGTGCCTTGTCCCAAATAAGATGCATTTTAAGTATAAAACATACTGCAGAATGTAATGACTTAGCATATAAAAATAAGAACACAAATGTCTCATTGATAATTTTTATATTGATTACATGTCGAAACAGCAATACTGGGGATGTATTGAACTAAGTGAAATATATTGCAATTTATTTCATCTATTTCTTTTTTTAAGGTGATTACTAGAAAATTTTAAATTACATATACTGCTATGGAAGTTAACCTTCTCTGTTATACAGAATATCTATCACACAGGTAGAAAGTGCATCTGGGCCACTCACAGACCTGGAAGAAAGAATAGGGAAGCTCTTTGGAATCAAGATATGTGTTCTCTCTTTTTCTTTCTTCCTCCCTCACTGGAGTCACATGGTCACTGTTTTCTGTCTTGCTACATATTGGCTTCATTTAGCCTTCCTTTTCTCTATCTCTCTGTCTCTTTCTTGTCTGTCTCTTGTCTCTCTTTCTTCTCTATTCCAATCAGCTGTGGTCAGAAGGGTACGGTCATATGGCTTGCTGTCCATTCATCAGAAACAATGGGAACAGGTTCTCAAGAAGGGAGCAAGGGCAGGTCAGACAAACTGACTGACATATTTGCTCAGCATGTAAAACTTGTAAACACTGTATGGGTTTGGCCACTGTCAACATTCCCCAGCTTTTACACTTAATAATCTATATTTGCTTTCAGTTCTTGTGTAAGAACTTTGTGTCAAATAGATGATATATTTAATCTGAAGGTATATTATTTAACTCATGTCATCATAAAAGAAAACATGCAACTAATCTTTCTTTCTGGGGCTTGTACCAGTGCCCAGAAATGGTCAACGTCACTGACACGCCTTGACTTTCCAACCCTGCACGTTGGGTTCAATGCAACTCATATAACATCAGATTCAACCCATAAGACAGGGTTCATCAAACCACATGCATCAATTATAAAAAGTAAATAAGTGGGTAGTGTACCCTCAAATCTGACTGTCTTGATGGTTTGGAGCTTTTACATTTTAATGCTATTCTTTGTAGTTTAAGAAATGAGTCAAAGTAGCCCCAGTTAGAATGTATTTAAGTGTCCTAGGGATCACCAGATGTTTTATATTCTCAGGAAGAATTTATGTGGTAGATGTTGTGCTAAATCTATTATCACAATTAATTGTTTATCATAAATAAATCATTCTGAGGTATTGGGGATCAAACTGGGAGCACATTCCTTCTGAACTACTTCCCCAGCACATTTTAAATTTTATTTTGAGACAAGAGCTCACTAAGTTATCTAGGCTGGCCTTGAACTTGTCATCCTTCTGCCTCAGTCCCCTGAACAGCTGGATTACAGACATGCTCTACCATCCTAGCTAGAAATAGATATTTTGTTATCTTTCACCCCAAAAAAAGACAAAACAAAAATGGGGTCCATAAGGAATGGAATAAAAGGTAGTAACTTTTGTTGAAAGAAAGGATTTGGTTTGTTATAGACTATGACTAGGAAAGATGAGCTTTAGTGGAAACATACAGGAAAATATAGGACAATTAGGATCTGGACTGGAACCCTTGGTATCTGGGAGGGAAATGAGGTAAGGAATGGTGCATAAAAAGGAGAACTTGAGTATTGACAGTGATACTGTTCTCTGCTAGTCCAGTTTCATAACCCTGCCTTGAGGCTTTGGTCTTCAAGTCATTAGGAGACTCCAAAGTTTCTAAGGTTCTTTTGGGCTGACCTCATCAAATGAATGATCTTCTAGAAATGAGCTGACAATGAGGAAAGAGACAGAATTCAATCAGTTATTACTGATACGTTATTTTTATAGTTACATAAATACATGAAAGACTATTTAAAATATTTTAAAACAGTAAAATGTTTCTTAATAACCATAAATTTGTAATTCAATTTGAACTTATTTTAAAATCTTGATTTATTATGTTTTATTTATAAAAGCATAAGTTAAAATATGCTGAATTTTGCTTGTTTTCCTCTCTAATACCTGAATAGGGCTGGGGATGTAGCTCAGTGGTAGAGCACTTGCCTAGCAAGTATGAGGCCCTGGGTTCAGTCTCCAATACTGCAATAACAACAAGCCTAACAGCCTGAATATTCTAAGACAAAATCACTTAATTCATCATTATCTAAATATACATGTATATATATACTCATGTGTGTGTATCAATCATACACTTAAAATATGTTTTATTAAACTGATATTCAGCATGGAGGGAAATGACTAGGAAATTGTAAGAAATAAAAATAGTGTCAAATGGATAAAAATTGTAGAAAACTATCCTACCTTCTACTTAGAAAACTTATATAGGTCAATAAGACATCAAAAGTTTGAAAAGAAAATTGACTAATGGATGGAAAGAAACTTTACAGGTTTTCCAACTCTCCTTAGTCTGTAATAAAAATCAAGCACCATTTAATAGAGTTCAAATGTAAGACATTTAATATAGAAAAAATAGTAGCTAGAAAGAAATGTTTGTTAAAACTGTCAGATTTTTAGTGTGTAAAATTATGGATAAATTGCTTTTAGCCTGTATTCTTATAAAATATTTATAAAAAGATTATGCTCTACTTTCTCATTTATATATGTCTGTATATAATATACATATATATATGATATATAATATATGAGGGGCACTCAACCACTGAGCCACATCTCCAGCCCTATTTTGTATTTTATTTAGAGACAGGGTCTCACTGAGTTGCTTGGAGTCTCGATTTTTCTGAGGCTGACTTTGAACTGAGATCCTCCAACCTCAGCCTGCCACACCGCTGAGATTACAGGTGTGCACCACTGCACCCGGTCCTGACTGACATCTTTAAGTTAGGGGACAAGAGGCAAGGCAGAGCAAGCCAGGAAAGGCTGTTGGGTTATTAAAATTAAAGAAAAGAAAAGGAGGGGAGGGAATTGAAGGGATGTTATTAGGGTGGGAAACAAGCAAACCTATAGGCCTCTGTAGAGTTAGTTTCCATAATATAGGTCTTGCTAGTAGGTTGTGGTTTTCTACTGATGTTTGTTTAATAGATGAATTTTATCTAAATCAAAAGTGAACTAGGGGGCTGCAGTTATGGCTCAGTGGAAGAGTGCTTGCCTCATATGGGTGAGGCTCTGGGTTCAATTCTCAGCACCACATACAAATAAATAAAATAAAGGTCTAACAACTAAAAAATATTTTTTTAAAAAAGTGAAATAGGCTTACTAGAATTTTTGATGGTGAATCTCATTGTTACCATGATGTTGATTCAGAGGAGTCTGACACAGATGATACATAATGTTAGAAAATCGAGTTTAAGGGCTGGGGATGTGGCTCAAGTGGTAGCGCGCTTGCCTGGCATGCGTGCGGCCCGGGTTCGATCCTCAGCACCACATACAAAACAAAGATGTTGTGTCTGCCGAAAAATAAATAAATAAATATTTAAAAAAAAAAAAAAAAAAAAGAAAATCGAGTTTAAAACACCCTTCTCTTTTATATTCTCATTCCCATAATAGAAGAACAAAAAACTGAATCTAATGCTGCTGTGTTAGTGACACTTCAAATAAGATTTAATTAGTTTCTCTGACAGAGCAGTAAATCTTTAAATTAAAGAGTTCAGGAGTGCTTAGCCCCATAAATTCTCTAAGGAAATTTAAATAGGAATAAGTTTTAAATACATCTTTCTTGATGCTTCCCGTGTGGCACCAATGTTGTCCCTTGACAAATGTCAGACATAAATACACCTTGAATACACCTTGAATACACCTTGAATATATGAGATCATCCCAGGCATTTAGTAAAATAAAACTTCACAATGTTAAGGAAATATCAACCAACGAATAAGCTTTATGTTCTTCCAGAACAATAGCTGACATTTACTAAGTGCTTATGAATTGCTGTGATCTGTTTTAAGTGTTGTACATGGACTGAATCTTTAATCCTTCTACCAACCCTATATGATTGGTGGTAGTGCTGCTGCTGCTGCTGCTGCTGCTGCTGCTGCTGTTGTTATTATTCATTTGTGGCACTGGGGATTGAACCCAGGGCTTAGCACATTCTAAGTAAGTGCTCTGCCACTGAACTACATCTCCAGCGGTTTTCTTTTCTTTTTTCTTTTTCTTTTCTGTCTTTTTTTTTCTTGAGATAGGGTCTCCCAAAATTGTCTAGGCTGTCCTCAAACTTGTGATCCTCCTGTTCCAGCTTCCTGAATAGCTGGGATTACAAACATGTACCACCACATCTGGTAACGGGTACAATTTTTGTTCCCATTTTACAGATGAAGAAACAGAGGGCAAAAGCCAGGTTTGAGTCACTTGATAGGAATATACTCCTGGAGGGTGTCTGTAGCAAAGGCTATGTGTGTGCCAACTATATTCCCTTGGGACTTAACAATGCCAGGTACAACCAGACCTCATTTCAAACTGCCAGAGCCTATTGCAGCCAACTTTTGCATGAAGGACAGGCCAGAAAATCCAGGACCTGAATCAGCACCTGCCCCACCCCAGGAACCCTCAACAAATGACAGATGGTATTTGGGGTATAGTATCCTAACTCCCTACCCACTCAGGTAGGATAACTCTGAGGCTCACATTCCCTATTGGCTACCAACAGTTCCCGGGTAGAATTAAACTTTAAATGCCCACAATCATAACTTACTTGAAAATCCATCATTTATTGTCTACTTTCCCTTTTCTGTCTCACTTTCTCATTCTCTACCAATGAGTGCTAAGATCTCTTCACTCCTATCCTTGTCTCAGGGGAATCCAAACTGAAAGAGACCTGTAGCCAGAAGAACCTAGATAGCCTGGCTGCAGAGTGTAGGTGCTTAATTACTAAAATATACTGCCATTCTCCCCAAAAGCTGATGCAAATTTTCCAAAAATTGTCTCAAGAAATAATAGGAGGAAGGATCTTTGTCTCCATATTATATCTGAATTTCCTGTAAAGAACTGTGAGGAGTAGAGTTTTTACTTCTTGGCAGGTTAACAAATTAGCCTGGTGCAGTTCAATAAAGGCTGTTAGAAGACATGAGATTCCTGTGACAGAGACAAAAGGCTTTGTCACACTCTGTAGTTGAAGTATCAGCATTTGCACTGGTATTCCAAGGCCCATTTCCCATAGAGTGATGCAGAGGGGGTCAGATAGATAGCTGCACGTACATTGGCTTGTGTTTAGTAGAGAAACCCTGAGTTAGGGAACCCAAATCTTTTAAACAGACAATAGCATATCTGCTCTTTGCTCCAGAGAAAGACCCTACCTCTATCATTCAAGGTTATTCTTATCCAAAAATCCTTGAAAAGATAGTCCATAATAAAAATAATGGGTGCCTCACAAGCTCATGGAAAATTGTCTTCCAATCCATCTATGTTCTGAAATCAAGAAAGATGTTGTTCATAATCTCATTACACATTAAAACTATATCACTGTGCTTGACAGAAAATGGTAAAGATAAACATATGTTAAGATTTTAAGTGTTTGTTGTATTGGTTCTTACTTTTTATGCTTTTACTTTTTGTTTTCAAAACAAAAACACATTTGCCTGTGATGTTCATGATAAACCTACTATTAACTATGCTATCAGGTCAGAACTTTATAGTTGATGGGAAAATTGCTCAGAAATGTTCTTTTTATTTTTTTAATGCTCAACTTTCCTTTCCTCTACCCATGTGTTTTTTTTTAAATATTTTCAGTTATAGATGGACACAATACCTTTATTCTGTTTAGTTTTTTTTTTAATGTAGTGCTCAGGATTGAACCCAGTGCCTCATGCATGCTAGGCTAACACTCTAACACTGAGCCACAACCCCAGCCCCCTTGTGTTTAAGGTGGTTTGTACCATGTAAGTCAGTCACTGCTAAAATTAAACAACAATGAAAAGTCACAGGACTATAATTGAGCTATGAAAAAAAATTCAGAATTATCTGAATTATAATATTTTCATTCAAATGGGTGTAATATGTATTTATTTCAGCATTTCATGCATTTTTTCCAGTAGGAAAATGTGCGCAATGAGTGCATTTGAAAGCATAAGCTACTGTTACACTTATGGACCTACTGTTTATAGCATCAGGGTGCCCACATTTGTGGCATATTTCATACCTTAAAAAAGAATATAGATCAAATTCTATATTCTATTAAAGTGCTTTATGGAAATGATTTGCTTAAAAGAATCCTAAAGTAAATTCATTTTGTAAAAACAACTTAAAGAAACACCATGATTAGTGGGAAGAGTCTTGGTCAGAGTAGAAATCTAGGATTCTATTGCTACCGAAACTTTATGTCATTTGTAATAAGAGTTGGGGAAACAGAACCAGAAAAATCTCTTAAGTTCCCTAATTCAAATTTCTCTTTTCTAGAGTGCAGTGGCTAACAGTATTGGCTGTACACTAAGAATGGTATGGTTTCAATCTCAGGTGTGCCTCTTGATGCACACCATCCTGCAAATTATGTAACCTTCTTATGCTCATTTCCAAACTTATAAAATAAGGAAAATAATACTTCAGGTGATACTTGTATTAAATTAAATTAGATAACACTTATGCACAGTTTCTGGCATACCCTGGATGCTGGATAAATTGTAGCTAATTCTATATTTTAATGTACTGATTTCATTTAATGTGATATTTTTATAATATAAGCATATTCTGAACTCTTAAAATCTGACTCTAAGCAATTTACTTAGGTATTCATGTTTTCTCTAGCATAGTACTGAAGAATTTCAAATCTACCCATAAAGTTAAGAGAACTGTTCAATGAACACTCATATACCCACCACAAAGATTCTGTAATTTACATTTAAACCTATTTGTGTTAGCTCATTTGTCTACCCATTCTTATATCCACCCAATAATCCTCCTTTCTCTGATGCAATTCATGTTTAGTTGAATAGGTCAGTGCACTTCACTCCTGACCACAACACCCTGTGTATTGTTAAATAGATTTCACAATTTTTTGTGGCTTTTTTTTTTTTTGCCTTTGGAGCTAAAATCTAAAATACAATAAAATAGTGCATTTATTTTTGCATTTTGGAATTTATTTAAATATTAAAAATGTAAACAAAATTATATTTAAGATAACATAATGCATTGGAATACTTTTAAGATTCTGATGTTGAAGGACAACATTACTCTACTAGGTCAGTGGAGGCCCACCTGTCATTTGCAATAAGGGTTGGGAAAACTGAACCAGAAACTCTCTTAAGGTCTCCAGTTCAAATTTCTCTTTTCTAGAGTGCAGTGGCTAACAGAATTGGCTGTATACTCTGACCGATACGGTATCAATATCAGGTGTGTCTCTCGTTGCACACCATCCTGCAAATTATGTAACCGAGGCCTTATTACAAATTCAGCCGAGAGAACATCAAGTTCCTCTTTGATGGTTGTCCAATTTGAGCACGTGCAATTTGACCCAGAGTATATCCAAATCCATAAATAATAAAATTTAATAAAAATAATAAATTGCGGTACAAAAGAAGCTCTGCTGTAGTTACTGAAGATTAGTTAAGTTTAGCTGGGACATTCAGATATGTTTAAACTGTCTGGCAAATTAAGGAAATGTATTTTTCTCCAAAACTTATGTTGAAAGTTTAGTTCCTCTCTTAAAATAGTAAGAATACATTCAACAAAACTGAATCTTTCTTTGCTAACTTATGTCTTTTTTTTTTTTTTTTTTTTTTGGTACCAGGGATTGAATTCAGGGGCACTCAACCACTGAGCCACATCCCCAGCCCTATTTTGTATTTTATTTAGAGACAGGGTCTCATTGAGTTGGTTAGTGCCTCACTGTTGCTGAGGCTGGCTTTGAACCTGCAACTCTCCTGTCTCAGCCTCTCGAGCTGCTGGTGTGACAGGTATGTGCCACCACGCCAGGCTAACTTATGTCTTAAACTACAAAAATAGGGTCTTCATTAGTAAAGATGATGTAATGTGTGTAGAAATAGAGAAGCTGCAGATGGCATGAAAATTGACTGACTACAAGACCCCTGTCCCAACCCAAATCAAGCCCTCAAACGTATTACTGTTTTCAGTCTATCACTCAAAATTGTAGCAAGTTTGTTAGGATCTTAAACATAGATATCCCATTTGTTGTTCATTCAGTTAACAACCACTTAGTGATATGTAGACAGTGCAGAACACTAAAAATGACACCAAAAAAATTGTTTTGATACCCACTTTTAGGAACTTCATTCTATTGTCTTGTATAATTGGAATATGGTGTCTGAAATGGATGACTGAAATGAAAAATGACATAATTGTGAAACATACAGACTCTAGAATTGGAAGACCCAACATTAAATAAAAGGGTTCAAATCCCTCTTAGATAGAGATATTCAGCAATATACTTAACCTTTCTCAGTTATGTTTTTTATCTGTCTGAGATGATTTTGGTGTGTATAAAATGAAGATAATAATGAAACAAGAGTAGACGTTTGCTAAGTGCCTAGTATTTTCGAGGTGCTGATCTAAGAGCACATAATGTTTCTAGGCTCATTTAATCCTCACAACAATCTCACAAGATGGGTATTATTATTATCTCTTTTTCTGTAGGCACATCCAGGGTCATTCAGCTAATTAGTAACAGAATCTAGCTTGAACCCAGTGCTGTTCATCATGATGCTAGCAATATTTAGTTGCTCAGGATCATGTGAGGAAGAAGTTGATGATGTCATGGTGAAGACAGGCATGGAAACTTCTCTAAATATACTTTTGTATATAACTTTGATTTTTTGAAGTATGTATGCATTTTGCCTGTTTAAAAAGTAAATAAAAAATAAGCCTAACTCTCCATAGAAAAAAATGGCTAAGAAAATTGTCACAAAGTTGGGCTGAATCCTAGATGTAACATGCCTGGATCCTATCTTAACTCTGGACTTCTTGTTATTTGAGATAATACATTTGATTACTGCTAATTCCAATTGTATTTGGGTTTTTTGTTACCTGCAGTGAAAAGCAATTTGGCTGATTTGGATGCACCATAATTTTGAGGCCAAACTTAAATGTTAATGGTCATCAAATTTCTTTTATATTTCTCCAGTCATTCAGCTACCCTATGGCTTTGATATAACTCTCTAATAATTGCTAATATTCTTTAAATTCAAAGAATGCCAGTATTGATATAGAAGAAAGTCTCATAGCTTATTTTAAAAAGCAATATTTCCTGTATTCAATTAATTCGTAATCCTTCCCTGTCCTTACCCATGGCAACTCCTTACCATGCAGCACTGTAATGTGTAACATTAGGTGGTAGCTGTGGAATTTCACCAAAAACAATGGTGAATAAATTGACCAAACAAGAGTGACATGGATTGTTCTATTAATTACTTCTAAAAGCCTCCCTCTCAATAGAGATGAAAAACATCATACTTTTGATCGAATTCTTAAAGAATTTAATTTGCCATGTACTTAACATTTGAAGTGAGACTTGTAACTTTTCTGTTCTTGTCATGATATGAAGCCCGGCTTTGTTGGCCTCTTGTGCATGATAAAAGTGCCATTACAGTGGGGACAGAAATGCAGGAGCACTAATGACCATGCATTGTATCATGTATAATATACATACCCCAAAGTTTATAGTTTTTATGTTTAGGGAAAAATAAAAGAATAATCATGGTAAGCAACAGTTTGAGTTCAAACTATGTGCCAGGTGTTGGGCTAAATACTTTATCTACATTATTTTATTTAATCTTCACACTAGCCTTGTGAAGCTGGTACTATTATTAACTTGGTTTTAACTGATGAGAATAAATGGGGTTCATTCAATACATTGAGGAGTCCAGGTTAGAACCCAGGCCAGGGTGTGATGTCACATGTCTGTAATCCCAGAAGCTCAGGAGAATGAGGCAGTAGAATTGCAAGTTTAAAGCCAGCCTCAGCAATTTAGTGAGGTGCTAAGCAACTTAGTGAGATCTGTCTCAAAATAAAATGTAAAAAGAGGGATGTGGCTCAATGGTTAAGCACCCCTGGTTCAATTCCTGGCACCAAAAAAATAAAAATAAAAATAAAATAAAATAAAAAACCAAAACTAAACCCAAGCTATATGACTTCAGGACTGACCCTCTAAACCATGGTGCTATAGTATTTCGTAGTTTAAAATAATAGTGTGCTGGCCACTAATATTAGTTGTGCACAGCTACTGTCAGTTTATATGGTGGCTTTGTGCAAATTAGAAAAAGATTCCCTCCACCCAAACAAATGCAGCCCTGCAGCATATAACACAGTTGGCATCTTTGATCAAGGAAATAGGAGCTCCTTCCTATGTGCGACAATAGCACTTGCAGGGCACATGCCTTGAGCAACAGCCTCTGCTCTCCTAGTTACCTCCTAGCTAGACACCTTATTATACTGCACAGACCCTGCAACTGTATGAGGGCTTTAAAAGAATTTATACATTTGTGTGCGTATGTGTGTGTGCGGGTATACACACATACGCACACACTTTTATCAGTCAAAGGTCTTGTTTGCAAGCACTCTACTTGGATAATCCTTGCTATCCTCTTAGGATCTAGTCTCCACCCTTCTCCACCCAGTGCCCTGCTGGGGTTTTTATGGCCTCCATCAATGACTCTCTCACCCTTTAATTCATCCAGTGAGAGGCATCAGCCAGAGGTCCAAAGGAAGAAGGAATGTGAGTTCAAGGTATTTTGTTCCTGCCTGTCTTCCTACTTCCACAGAGCTTGTCAGTAAGTTCTCTCCTAAGGCCTCAGATTGTCAGGCAGCCCTCTTGTCTGGAGACAGCAAGAATTTCTGGCGGTCACTCTTCTCCTTAGTCCCTGGAGCCTAGATGTGTCCTGCTATTGCTAGTCCTGAGATGCTTCATCATCCCTTGACCACTGCCTAACTCTGCTGCTTTTTTTTTTGTAAATAGTCCCTTAATTACACTGCCCTCAATGTCCCTCTTACAGTGAACCATCTGTTTCCTGCCAGGACCCTGACAGATACACAGCACAAACAAACTTTGACTATTTTTAAGCAAAAATAGAATTTGGGGAAGAAACATTTGGGGTCCCAGAAACAAGGGGAGAAGGGAAGACAATGGGTGGAAAACAGGGATTAGAGGACAGTTTACAGGCTGAGGAGCAGCAGTGAAAATCATTCAGTGGAAAGAGTCTAGGCCACCTACTGCCACTGCCTCTGAATGCTCAGCTGACCCAGATCCATCACCTCCTCAAGTCAGTTTCTAGACAATTTGATTGCCTGTGTTTCCACTATACATCTACTAACAGAGCAAGCTGAGAAGTGGAGAGAGAGGATCAGGCCCCCTTGAATATGTGCTTGGAAGTAGAAACCAAGACCTCACTCAGTGGGGGACTCTTTGAAAATAAGGGTCAGGGTGCTAGTAGGAAACACTTCTCTACCTCTAAAAGGACAAGCACTGCTCTAATAAAAAATATGAAAATGCCTTAATAATCCAAGCACCTAAATTAGTTGTTTAAAAGAAATGAAGATTCATATGGAGATAGGCGATACTTAATAAGAATTTCAGTAACAGAGAAATACTATTTCTAATAGTTTCATAAATGAAAAAAAATTTAAGAAGTTTTTAACTGGGTTAAATTTAAAGTTGCCAGTTTCATCTTCACAAGGTGTTCATGGTGCTACTGTCTAAGAACTCACCATTTAAATTTATTGTTCAATAGCCAACCACGTAAGAATTAGAGGATTCAGAAAATAGTGACTAAGAATCAACTTATCTCTAGAACTTAATTCATCATGTCAATTTGTGGCTAGAAATAGGTCCTAACAATTTTTATATCTTTTATTATCTTAAAGATTATTCTTGTCTTTTATCAGAGTTCCTTTATCTTTCAAGATTATGATGTCTACCAGTTCAAGATCTAAGAATTAAATATAAGGTTTTATTTTGAACTCAAGACAAACAGCTTATTGAAGAAGTTTAAGCATAATACTATTTTATTACATTTGTTGATGGTTGTAGTTATAATTCATACAATTACTAAATTTCTTATAAAATTTAAACCATTTACTTTTATGACTCTTTGATCCCATGCTTTATTTCAACTCCAAAATTAACTTAATTCACAAAGACAGAGTTGGTGAATTACAAATTTCAATGTATACTTTACTTGTCATGAATGAAAGCGGTACATATTCATAATTGTCCCCTGGAGGCTTCTTGATACAGTTAGTGTTATAATGCTATGAATAAAGGGAAATTCTTTTCCTTGAAAATAAAATTACATGCAACAATGCCTATAATTTTTAATTGAGAATTTATATTCTATTAAGCTAGTTGGTTGTGTATATATATATTTTTATTTTCAAAATATTTAATTTAATGAGTACATGTGGAATAAACAGAACTACCCAAGTCAACTGGGAAGTGTCAAGAGCTGTCAGTGAGATGATTTTATTTGGCACAGTAGTTGATGAAAAATTGAAAGGAGGAATTTATGATATAATCAGACATTTAAGATTTTTAAAGATGCAACTGTCTCATACACTTCATATGCTTTTTTTTGAGAGAGAATTTAATATTTATTTATTTTTTATTGGTGGACACAACATCTTTATTTTAGATTTATGTGGTGCTGAGGATCGAATCCAGTGCCCCGTGCACGCCAGGTGAGCATGCTACCGCTTGAGCCACATCCCCAGCCCCTCATATGTTTTTGTTCTCAGTGACATAAGGAAATGGCAAGAACAAAGTAGAAACAGCACACAGAAAAGGCCTAAAGTTTTCATATGTTTAAGTGTTTATAGTTAAATTCTCAATGGTCCACTTACTTTCTTCAAATAACATCATCTTATAGTGCATATATGTGTCCTACTACCCCACACATATATAATTCCACATCTAATGTCCTATAATATTTACCAGTTGCCTGGTGGGAACAATAAAGAAAATAGTAGACCCAGTCTTTCCATTCAAGGAGCTGGTAATATCACTACATTTTTTGTCTTCCATCTGAAAAACAGCCAGTTTTCCCTAACACAGTCTTGATCTATTCAAAACTATTGAACAAGTCTTTCTAATTGAATTGGTAGGCTGTGAGCTGATTTAATAACTAATATCTTCACAATCAAATCGGTGGGTCTGAAACAGTGATTAAAGTGGCTTGGTATCCTGGATACCTAGAAATTCATGGCCAAGAAGAGGCTATTATTCCCTTTTGCAGTCTCCTCATACCTCATAGTGCCCCTTTACAGAAGGGGCAGAAGGAAAGAACACCACCCGACCTGTCTGACTGCACGTGCTCCATGTAGATAAATGAAAATGGGGCCACTGTTTTCCTGTGTCAGGACAATGTCAGCATGAGTAGGAATACCAACTGTCAGGCATGCAAGATCTAGTGAGTTCCTATTCCAGGGCTGCTTTCTCTGCTGGATCAGTTGGCAGTCTGCAGAGAAGCTAACATTCTGAAAGTTCATTTGTTGTTTGCAAGTCAGGGAAAACCACTGGGCATAGAAAAATAAGTTCACCTCTGCTTTAGAGGGTAATTTCATGTACATTTGAGAATGATGCTTCTCTAGAATGGACAATTCCTGGTTTCTGGACAGAAATATATGAAAAATTGTTTGCTAACTCTATTGCGGTTTCCAAATTTTGAGAGGTAAAAAAGGACTATATGTTCTGTGATGGCAGGTCTCATCTGCCTTATTCACCCTAGTGTCTCACACATGTAGTGACATTCAGTAAATGTTTCTTGAATATATGAATAATTAAGTGAACAGTAGATTTTGAATGAAGAATTCATCTTGAAGCATTTTCCTTCTTCTTTTTTTGTTAAAAGCATAGAAAATAAACAGTTGATACTGATTCTTTTAAATGCAGCCAAATTTTGTTTAGGCAACACAAACATGAAAATGTGTGCTTGTAAAACAAAATGAATTAAATGGTGATTATACTGATTTACAATTAAAAAGAAACATACCTAAATGTAGTGGGTTCTTAAATGCTAGTCCAGGGTGTCTTCTTAGGTTCATAGTGAAACAAGAATAATCAGTGCAATGTGTTGTTTATCATAAGGCTGAATTATCAATTTAAAGAACTGCCCTTTATTAAAAATATACTTTTGAGGTTGACATATTACTTTTTCTTTCATGAAATGATGGGGATGATCTACGATGTTTTTTTTTTTTTTCCTTTTCTCATTACTGGGGATGTAACATGGAGTTACATGCCTGAACTACATACCTGGGCCTTTTTATTTATTTATTTATTTTTAAATTTTTGAGACAGGGTCTCCCTAAGTTGCCCAGGCTGTGGCTCTTGACTTGCAATCCTCCTCAGTCTCTCCAGAAGCTGAGATCACAAGAATGTACCACCACACAGCACCCCCTTCATTTTTAATTTTTTTGAGATGCGCAGGGCCTTGGGCATGTGAGGCAAGTATACCACCACCAAGACACAGCCCCAATCCCTCTTTATTCTTCTTTAATGTCCTTACTTGCCAAAGTAAAATTATCAACTCTCTATTGACTCCCTAGTTTATCTTCTTTGCTTTGTAAAATTCAAATGGAGACTGGCTTTCAGATATAATCCATTTTATATAAGTATATAAATACTTCTTTTAGAAATCTACATATTGAGGGGTGGGGATGTGGCTCAAGCGGTAGCGCGCTGCCTGGCATGCGGGCGGCCCAGGTTTGATCCTCAGCACCACATACAAACAAAGATGTTGTGTGTGCCGAAAACTAAAAAATAAATATTAAAATTCTAAAAAAAAAAAAAAAAGAAATCTACATATTGAGTAAAGGACAATAGTATAACTTTGACCTTAATGCCCCATAATCCTCATCAGAGGTTGAGTGGATGCTCTATGCTGAGCATTGCTCTAAGGGCTTTTAAAATATATTCTCTCATTTAAATTTCACAGTCATCCAAGGAGAAGTTATTCGTATTGTCTCTATTTCACCTTTGAAGAACTCTGGGGACAGTCAGGTGTTTGGCCCAGAGGAAATATAACACAGCTAGTAAAGCAGTAAGGCTGAGATTCAAAACAATGGTTCTATAACATAGATTCTTATATTACAAAGAAATTGAGTTAAAAGTCAAGAGGACCAATGAAAAAAACACCATTATGATATTCTAATGATTATGCAAATAAATGTTCGATTAGCATACATATTATAAACTCCCATCCCAGACTTATTATCTTATATACAAGTCAGAGTCCCTCCCAATTTTACATTATCAACCTATTTTTGATGACCTATTTTTAGCTTCAGTATTTACAGATATTGCCTTAAATAACATTCTCCTTAAATTCCTGTTTTGATTAGCAAATACACAGCAGGAAAAAATAAATTCCACGGGGGCATTTTTACCAAGAGGGGCTGAAAGCACCATCATAATAGTGGTGTTTTTTCATGTCACATAGCTGAATTTCTTTATAATATAAAAAGCTTAGACATCAGGATTCAGTTAATTTAGGGCAAATTCAACCTGATAGTCACTAATAAAAAGTACCCCTCAGTTTACTTATTAAAGTTTGCTATTAAAAAACATATCAAAAGTCCGATTTTTAAACGTAGATATTCACCCGAACAACAGCTTCTTATTTAAAATGGGAAAATCAGAAACTTTAGTAGGAACTCACACATTCTCCAGCAGACTTGAAAACCCAAGTATAGCAGCAGTTGCGCAAGCAGGTAAATCAGGAAGTAAAATACATAATAAATGAAAGTCAAACAAACTGGACATTTTGACTATATGCTGATTAAAAAAAATAAAAAATTCTTCCAAATTCACAGCAAACTGAATCCAACAGTTACTTTGGTTTTAAATATCTACCTGCTCTTGATAATGGTAAAAATGACTTATTTGGCAGGTTATAGATAGGTTTCTATGATTCTATTTAACATAATTTACCAAATATTGCACTACATTAAGGAAGCTGTCATTTTATTTCAATGGAAACAAAAATCAGATTTCAATAGTAAGCCCTGGGTTCCTCATAAAATATCAGTGAATCAAGAGGTCCTGGTGCTTCTCCAATTTAAGGAAACTCTGTAGATTAACGTCTCCACCCCTCAGACCTGAGAGCTGAGGTGGAATTCTTGTCAAGAATACGAGACACTAATTTCCAACAGTGCAGGTAACTCTTCTTTCGAGTCTCTGGCTTCTGCTCAAGTGCCCATCCCTAGTCCAATATGCCCTAGAAAAACACAGGAACCAGTTCTAGGACGTAGTGATCCATCTAGCACCCCACGCTCATTGCAGGTCTACCCTCCGCCCGCTGTAGCCCAGCCCAGTCCAGCCAATCCTGCCCACTACACAGTCTTACTCTGGCCCTGCGAACTTCCCCCGCCCACTGTCCACGTGACCAGAATCCCTCAACCCTACTTCGCGCTCCACCAATCAGCAACCATTTCTGCTCAGAACCAAGTCTTCGACGCTCCTCTTTCAAAAAAGCTTTTACTCCTTCTGCCTTCAGCCCCGCCCCTTTCCCTCCTCTCCGCCCTGTCGGCCCCTCCCACTTCCTCTCTTTCCCTCCTGCTCCCCAGTTTCGCCCCACCCAGCCCGGGGCTACGAGCTCGCCCTCTTCTCGCGAGATCTGAGCGTCCCTGCCGCGGCCGCCCGCCTCCCCTCCCGTCCTCCCACCCCCTCCCCCCAATCTCTCCACTCTCCGGCTCTCCTCCCTCCCTCCTCCCCCCTCCACCCTCTGGGCCGGATCTCGTCTAGCTGAGGCGGAGGAGGAGAAGGAGGAGGAGGAGGACGTTCGGCCTGCGCAGTGAGATGTTTGTCCGTCGCCGTCGCCGCCGCCATCGCGGAGGAGCGCGATAAAGGGAGCCGAGCCGGGCGTGAGGGGACCCTGCGGAGCCGCCGCGCCAGCGCAGCCCTCAGCCGAGTCCGAGTCGCCAGAGCCCGAGCCGCCGCCGCCGCCGCCGCGGCCGCCCAGGGCCGGTCCGCTCTCCAGCCCAGCCCGCTCTCCAGCCCAACCCGGGGGCCGCGCCGCCGCCGCCGCCCCCAGCGTCGCCCCTCGCCCGCCCGCCCGCCTTAAATGTGACACCGGCGCCTCGGAGTGCGACCCGAAGCCGCCGCCGGGTAGGGGACGAGCACCATGTCGAATCTGAGCAAAGGCACGGGCAGCCGGAAGG
>NW_026000005.1:40936180-40947572 GCF_001458135.2 Marmota marmota marmota | reverse complement strand
TGTGGGGTGTAGGCCCGGGCCCCCGCGCTTCTCCTGCCGCCCGGCTCAAGCACTCCAGCCCTCGGGGATGGAGACCAACCGGAGTCCTCGGTGTGGGGCGTGTGTGTAACTTTTCACGTGTGGTCTAGCTGCGGCTTAAAACATGACCCAGCCTCGCTTTACGGCGACCAGGGGGGCTGTGCCCGCCTTCTCCCCCCTCCTCGGCAAGGGTTGTGCCACCAACCTGTCCCCGACGCAGTGACAGTGGTTCCACGAAATGCTCAGTGGCAATATACTCATAACATGAAGCGTATTTATAGCATCTTTCATCCCACAAGCCTCCTAAGCACTTCACAAACTCTGGTTCAGGAACTGTCTCGCCACTCGTAGGAGGGCCGGCGGGAAGGAAGCGAGACCCAACAAATTGGACAATTAGTTTTCCGTTTCTTAGCCTTGGAAGCCTCAAAGAACGAGTCTACCACGCAGAGCTGCTTTACTTTTCTGCTGTCACTTTTAGCGACAACAAACGTATTCTGTTTAAAAACTTTCTCTTTTGTCATTACATGGAGTCATAACACTCTTTAGTGTATAGGGTATAACTCTGGATGTCACACTCGATTCAAACAGCCAATGGCAAGCAATTAAAATATATTGTTGTAACAGAAACTGGACGTACTTGCTCACGTCGCTACAGTAACAGGTATAAGTCAAGATAGACAAACTAGCAATCAAACAAGTTTTTGAAAGTAGAACTAGAGAAATATTTTAGTTTTGCCTTAGATTCATAAATACATTATATCAGGTGTGAAATGGCGGGTTTGTATTCACTTTTTAAAGCGTACTTTTTCTGAAGTTTAGTTGTGATGAGGAGAGTGACCCACCTTTTAATGGAATTGTCCTAATTGAGTGAGTAGCTTGGTCCTAGAGAACTGAGGATCACTTTAAATTCATAAAATTTAAAACAAAAGAATATACTTTGTGAAGAATTTTGAAATTGCCTGCATATAAGTACTAATTAGTGTCAATGTGTGGAAACTTCCGGCTTTATGTAGATAAGTAGGATATGTATTTTTACGTTATATTAAGGAGGGTTGGATGCCTGAAATATTTTCTAAATATTTGTGAGAAACTACATCAGAAACTGAGAAGTATTGACAAAAGAGCATTAATAAGTTCACTAGCACATTTTTCTTTGTAATTGGGCAAAGAACTGGGTTTATGAATTTGCGACCTAAATCAACTAATTCGTCCAGTTGACTATCAAGTCCATTTTTTTTTTTTTTTAGCAGAAGTGAGATTATTCACAATTTTGTCAAGTCACTAGTTTTATCTAACAGGTTATGTTCATTGTCTTACACAGTTCATTCAGGTTTTTTTGCTAAAATATGGAACAATTCATATTTGACCTCAACACACTTAGGTTGTTATTATTCCCATTAATCAATTCTATCATTGTTTGTGATCAATTCTTTGATAGTTTTAGGTTTGCCTGCTCTTAACCTGTTCTCTACTCCCAGTCATTCGTTTGTTCAAGAAATACTGAGGACTGGTACCA
Source organism: Marmota marmota marmota (assembly GCF_001458135.2). Classification (NCBI taxonomy): domain Eukaryota; kingdom Metazoa; phylum Chordata; class Mammalia; order Rodentia; family Sciuridae; genus Marmota; species Marmota marmota. Next base: position 40,946,038 of record NW_026000005.1, on the reverse strand, counting down.
GGCACTGATCTAGGAGTTTGGGATTTGTCAGTATACCTTGAAAGACCAAGCTTTCTGCTTTCTGGAACTAGAGAAGCAGCAGGAAAGAATTTCATTATTCTTTTAGCTTAAGAGTAAAATATTTTATGATAGGTAAATACACCGTACTGGAACTAATTTTTTTTTTCCAAGTAGCATTATGGCTGTGAGCTAGTTTGGATCCTTTTTGACTATAACTTGTTGCTCAAAGCTTTTCCAGAATTCTTAGTAAAGTCTGTAAGTAACCTGATGTTTTCATATTCAGTGTTTAATACCTGCTTGCTTTTAAATGCCCAGTAATTTTTCATTACTATTTCATAAGATCTTTGACAAGTAGTCAAGTTGCTTCAGTCTTCATTATGGATAGGTGTATGCCTTAGTGATAACAGCATTTCACTTACTTAGCCTTTGGTAAATGTATGAGCATTTACAGATCTTCAAAATCCTTTCCTTCAAGTTATCAGCCTTGTACATTACCATAGTCTGTGTGTCTTGCTAGTCAGAAGTCATAAATGTGTAGTATTCCATAAAGAAATAGATATTATTTCTGATTGTACATATATGTATATTCAGAACTGTTGTATTTTATGTATATCATTTGGATATATAGTCATTATAATTTGTGGGAAACTGTAGTTTAACCAAAAATTTCAAGTGTTTATTTCAGATTGCCTTTTACAAAAATTGGTATGTAAAAAAGCATGAAAATGTGTTTTGTGATTGTTTTGTTTTTATTGAAGAATAGTGGTAAGTGAACTTAAAGAATATTATGTAAGACTTCTTCAGATATAGTCCCATCTAGTAAAATCAGATTCTTTTTAGTGTTTTGAGTGCATATTTTAAGTATGCCTTTTTATGTTAAGAGTTATACCACACCATAGTTTAATGCACAATTTACGTTTTTTTAAGTAGAACTTTTCAAAGAGATTCTTTTTAAAATGGAAAACAATAAGGAACTTTGTGTACTTATAAATTGTTGCCAGAGGAAAGTTTATTCCAATTTTTAGGCTTTCCTGCATTGCACAAAATACCATCTCATTTCACATCTTTTTGTCAATAATGTTTTACTTGTATTTTCTTTTTTTTTTGGTTCACAAAGTAGCAGGGTCTTTCTTTCTTTTTTTTTTAATTTTTAAAGAAAGGAGGCTATCCTTAATGAAACTCTTGGACACATGGGTTTGGATCAAATAATTTCTCTCTTCCTTGCGTTTACCATGTGTCTTGTGTCTGTTTTTGTTGCACTATGTGGGATTAATTGCTCTCAGGTAAACTTTTGTCCTTATCTTTGAAAAGCCATTCCTCATCATCTCTAATGTCCAGGGTTTTGTCTGTGTAAGCTTGTTAAGCATGACTGAAATTGGAGGGGAAATAATTTGTAAATGCTGTCCTCTTCTTTGCCTTTCCTGGCTTTTAGCCTTCAGAGTTTAGGAGACCTATTGTAAAAGTGACCTTCTCTAATATATGATCTGAAATCTACCTGAAATAACTTTAGTTATTGGTTTATGAAGCATACTACATCAAGGGAAGATAGATTTTCTGGATGTAGTGTTCACTCCATAATTCTAGATGAATTCTGCCTGTGTAGCATGGATCACAAGTGATGTACAGAGGTGAAACCCACATAGTTACTGACACTAGAGAATGAGATGAGTTTTAAGATCGTTTTTGATGTACTTAAGAGCACAGAGATAAGGACAAATAGGGAGAGTTGATGATTTTTCCTTTTCCTTTCCCAGATTGGGGAAACAACTTTGATCTTCTAATAGTTTTCGCTTTCTTAAGGAAGATAATTATTGCATAGAAGTACTTGAAATGTATATGTGGGAATTGAGTAATAGCTTTGCAAATCACATAGAGTTGGAATTTAGCCATAAATTTGTTTTTCATTCTTTGTATTTTTCTTACAGAAATTATGGAGTAAGGTGTAATTTGTGAAAGTGTTGCTTACACTTAGACTGATTCTCTTTCTGTTTAGTAAGTTTTGGGATAGCCATCTGTGTTATAGGCATTAGTTCCTTTTGGGAATCAGAAGTTAGAAAAATCAAAAGCATGAAGTTGTTATCAATAAAGTGTTTATTTTGGTAACATTTCAGAGAAATTTGGAAAATGGTTAGTACTAATGTTGAATTTCAAACTATTAGTAGTATTGGACATAATGTGAAAATACGATCTTTTGTACAGTGATTACAACATTAATTCATACAATATAAAGTGTTATTTGTTTGCATGTCATTTATTCATTAAATATAGTTAAGTAGGAACAACATTGTCTAGTTAGGAAGATTATATGATTAAGACTTGAAGAAGTAGTATGCCTTCTCTTTGTGTTACAAATTGGGAGACCTTGGAGGTAATATTTTGTTATTTTCATTCCAGATTGTATGGATGATCTTCAGCAGTTTTGTTAGATTTATATATCAGTTACTGGATGATTTGCAGTTTTATATAATGCAACTTTTCAAAATAATTCATGTTTATCCATTGTAAAGTCATCCAAAAAGTAAAGGTGTTACCAGAGAAAACTATGAGATAAAATATGAATTGCAGTTATTATCAGTAATGGTGAAAACTCTTGAATCATAAGTCTGTCAAAGGAAAGAATTCACTTATAAGCTAAAAAAAAAAAAAAGGAAAAAAAAATTGTAATCCTATCACTTGGAAATAAATTATATTAACATTTTGATGTTTCTTTTAATCTTTAATATGCATGTGTGAAGAAGTAAAATTGACATTTTAAAATATTTTTGAAAACATGATCTTTAATGGCTTTTTGATTACTTTACAATACCTGAATTTGCTTACCCATTCCTCTACTGCTAAGTATTTTGATTGATTCTAGGGAGTCCTTATTTTCTCTTGCATACAGAACACAGCTGTGACATTATCCTGTTGTTTGAGCCCATTTATGATTATGAAATTATTGAGCTTAAAGTAGTTGCTATAAATTCTCTAATCCATGTTCAGAAAGAGAATTAATATCTAAAACTTATTGAATGCTTATCATGTGCCAGACACTGTTCTCTGTGCTTTGCATGTCTAAACTTATTTAGTTCACACAACTCTCTGGAATACTAATGTCCTCTGTTTTACAAATGAGGCCTTGAGAGGTTAAATAATTTGCTTAAAGTTATTTTTCAGTGCAAGTGGCAGAACTAGGACTGTAATCTAGGCAATTTGGCTCTACAAGGTTTTTAAAATTAAACATGCCAAAATTTGTATCAGTTTAACTTCTTTGTAGCAGAATCTTAGCCAATATATCTTTAATGTTATAGGTGAAAAAACAGTATTTTAATTTGCATTTCTTTAACTTTTTAAGAATAAAACTGTGGTATCCACAGGAATTTTTTATTCAGTTTTTGCACTTGAGTTTTCAATGTGTCTATTAGAAGTATGACTAAAAGGTAAGGAGACTGAAAACATAATAGTTAAAGAGTGGGTTCTGTACTCTCAGGGTTTGAATACAGCTCTACCTCTTTGTAGCTATACTGTATTTAGCAAATTATTAAATTTTTTTTTTTTTTTTTAGTTGTAGATGGACAACAATACCTTTATTTATATTTAGCGGTGCTGAGGATCAAACTTCACACATACTAGGCAAGTGCTCTACCACTGAGCCACAACCCCAGCCCATATCTTTATCTTTTTCATCTTCTCTAGCCTTAGTTGTTTCCTATGCAAAATGAGAATACTGAAAGGACTTACCTTACAGGATTGTTATGCAATAAAGAAAATAAAGCTTCAGAATTGTATCTAGCACAGTTAGTTGTTATGTCAACTTTGAGGCATGAGTATGCTGAAATTTAAATATTAAAATTGAATGTTTTTGCAAGTAGTTGTATTCAAATGCTGTGTACTTATTTTAATGATGCTGCTTTTTTGGAGGGGGGTACAAATTCTAGAATTAGTGTTTTGAAAAGCCACAGAATCCATTTGTGAACCACTCCAAGAAATTAGTCTTGAAAGATATACGTATGGTACCTCTGTGGCACTGTAAAGGAATGCTACTGGCTTTGGGAGGATGTCTTCAAGAAAGAATTTCCAGTAATTCTCATGTAAATATATGTGATAAGCATTCAATAAGTGTTAGCTATTATTTTACTTTTCTGGACATCTGTTTGCTATGTACATCCTAATATGTACATTGAATATTCATCTAAAAAACACATTTTGTTTTTCTTATTTTCTTCCTTCTCCCCCGCACTCCCCCCCTTAATATCACTTATGAACTAGGTTGTGGTTTCTGCCCAAAGCTTATACTGCACACTCTTTTGAACCACAGACTACTTAGCATAGTGTGGGTGGTTAGTGGATGATTGATTTAATGAGAAACTAGTTCTCTAAGCCAAGCCATAGTAATTGATTAATTAAGTCAATGCAAGTGGTGCTCTGAAGTACTTAAACTATTTTTGTGGCTATAGTGAGTTAATTTTTTAGATGTAGTAGCAGGTCATTAATGATCTTATGCATTTTTCTTAGGAGGGTAGTCTCTTTAGTCTCTGGAACAATAATGGCCTGAAAGTAAATGTAGTATGTTGTGTTGGCATTAACCCTGGATTAAACATGAGACAACTTAATCTCTGGTCCAGTCCTTTCTGTATATTAGCAGTTCTCAGCATTTCACTTCTTCCACCATAACTCTTTGCATCTCATCCCTTCTTTCTTGCTACACTTTACACTCTGATCCCCACTTCCACTGCAGATTCCACTCCTATATACAGGCTCATCTCCTTTAGTTGAGTTCCTTATTTTCCTTATAATTCTTCAGTCGTTGAGCCCAGATGCCATGTATTGCCACATCCATCATTTATCCTTTGTGGCTCAACTCTTAAATTCTTTCTCACTGTGTACTAACTTCTTACATTGCCTTAGTCATTGAAGATTTTAGTACATTACTTTAGAAATCTTAAAGACTCCAATTCCTGACTCCTCCATTTGTAAGGTACAGAACTTTGAGCACATCACTTAGTTTTTCCTGTTGCTCTTTTGTAAGAAGGAGAAAACAATAGTACCTACCTTTCAGACTGTTTTAAAAGTAGCTGATGCGTATAAAACTTTCAGTAGAGCCTAGCATATAATATGCATTGTAAATAAATGCAACCTGTTATTATTTAGTTGTTCTATCCTGCTTGTTGTTTGCTTCCTACTCATATTAATGTGTTAGTGGATCTCAAGAAAAGACTATTTCCGTTCTCTTGAGCCATGGTGATTTGCGTCTTCCTATGTTAGCAGTTGCCTCTTTCCCTACCTCTCCAGAACAAGGCCAGAAGTATCAACAAAAATCATCAAAAAGTATCTTGCTTTTAAGGCTTATGTTTTCTAGACCATTATGGACTCCTAGAGAAAATTGTAAGACAGTGGTTCTTAATTTAGCTAGACTCTCAATGCCTCAGGGCAGTTGTGTGTATGTGTTCCTGGTAAATTCCCTCTCCCATTTTCTGCCTAGTAATTCCAGACTTTAATCACTGTCCTGAAGCTGTTTATTGAGAATTCTCTTATCTCTAGAAACCTAACTACAGCTTCATCATGAAAACTAATGTTAGCAGATGAAAGTTCTTCAGTGATCTTTTCTTTGAATTATATTCTTTAGTCTGTGATTTTTACACACTCCCAGTTCTCTCTTTGGTCTCCTAAGGAAGGTTTTCTTTTTCTTAATCCTCATTATAGTCACTATCATAGTATCTCCCTTCACAGCCAAGATTCTTGAGACAATAGTCTCTGTCTGCTTTTTAAAAACATAATTTTCTTCAGAGGAGACATTGAATCTCTCTTGTATTGATCTTAATCAATGCAACGTAATAGTATTCATATAGTATGCAATGTTCAGTGACTAAACTAATGTAATATGATACCATAAGTTTGTTTCTTCATCTTTAAAATGGGAACTGTAGCAGTCAGGGGTGCTTAACCACTGGGCCACATTCCCAGCCTACTTATTTATTTTTGAGATGGGTCTCATTAAGTTGTTTAGGACCTTGCTGGCAAGGCTGGCTTTGAACTTTCAATCCTCTGGCCTCAGCCTCCTGAATTGCCAGATTACATGGATGCACCATCACACCTAGCTCTTGTGGATAATTTTCTGTAAAAGCAAGCCATCATTGCTAAGAGGAGTTAGCAATGCTTACAAATTATTCTTACCTAAAACAGTTCTTAACTGAGCAATGCTTAGCCTTTTCTGTTTGCTTATCTTCTTCAAAGTAATGATGAAAATTCCTTTTTCATTTTCAACAAAGAGTTGTTGCTTTATAAGTTTAGTAATTACAACTTATTGAGGTTTTTGCCTTGTGTTATGTTCTGTTTGACTAATTATCTTAAATCTTTAAAACGATTGTAAGTTGAGATGTTGTCGTTCCTGTTTTAAATTTAGCTGGTGCTCAGAGACACCTAGTAAAATGTGTGTAATCACACATATACACTTAGGAAAGAGCAGAGCTGGGATTCAGATTCCACCTAGGACTGACTTAAAAGTCCACATTCTTTCCTTTACACCATACTACCTAATTATATTGTTAACCGTTTTCTGAAATTTGAAATATTTGCTTTCTTAATAGGAATTAGAAAATTCATTGTTAGTCAAGGGTTCTAGGCTTAGACGGTGCAGTATATAGTACTCTCTTTGCAGAAAGAAATCAAGGTTGTTGTGGCATCTGCCTATAATCCCAGTTACTTTGGAGGCTTAGGTTGGAGGATTGAAGATTTAAGCCCAGCCTAGGTAAAATAGTAAGATCCCTGTCTTTGGAGGGAAAAAATAAGTTATAGGACCTGGAAGGAAGTTTTGCAGGCTTGAACTTCACAGGTTTCAAGGCAAATTGGCTGCTTCTTTTTTTTTTTTTTTTTTTAATATTTATTTTTTAGTTTTTGGACACAATACCTTTATTTTATTTATTCATTTTTATGTGGTGCTGAGGATAGAACCCAGGGCCTCACACTCTACCACTGAACCACAACCTCAGCCTCATGAATTGGCTTCTTTTTTTTTTTTTTTTTTTTTTTTAAATATGTTTTTGGGTGTAGGATGGACACAGTACCTTTGTTTTATTTTTATGTGGTGCTGAGGAAGGAACCCAGTGCCTTCCACATGCGAGGCAAGCACTCTACCACTGAGCTACAACCCCAGCCCTGAATGGCCTTAGTATAAGGGGATGAAAGTTTTAAAAACTTTTAACCAATTGAAATATATATTGTTCAGGAACATTTGGAGATATATATATATATATGGCTTAAGAAGGCATTAGTGTGATTGACTTGAACAAAGCAGTCAAATTCACACCTGTAAGAAAAGACATTGACATTATTTGTGAAATAACACATTTCTATTTTAAATTATAAGGCTGACAGCACAAATTTTAAGCTTTTTTATTTTTTCAGTTTTTAAGTGTATATTTAGAGAAAAGTTTCCTTGACATAACGTTTAAATCTTTAGTTTTGAATTTCTTTAAGAATATATTAAAACAGAAAATAAATAATAAAATGAATTAAAGCACAAAAGATTAGATACTTCAAATTAATGGTACTCATGGTAAAAATAAGACATTATGGAAGTATTTTTTTTTTTAATGTATATCATCTCTAGCCAAATAAACTCATTTGCTCCTAATTTTTAATAGCTAAATAGGACTATCTTAGTCTGCTATAACAGAATACCACAGATGGGGGAATTTATAAAGAACAGAAATTTATTTTCTCACCTTTATGAAGGATGGGGAGTCCACGATCCTGGGTGCTTACAGGTGCTGTTGTTTGTTGGGTGCTGTTCTCTACTACAGGATGGTGCTTTGATGCTATGGGCTCCGGAGGGAGGAATGCTGAGTCCTCATGTGGCAGAATGCTGAGAGAGCAAAGAGGGATGTACTTCCTTCATGAAGCCCTTTTATAAGGCCACCAGATCCCATTCATGGTGGCTTCTACCTAGTGGCTTAATCACCTCCTGGAGGCCCCACCTCTTAATACTGATACATTGGTGGTTATTTTCAACATGGGTTTTGAAAGATACACAGATATTCAAACCCTAACAGGTACTTGAGAAAGAATCTGTTCCTTTTTAACAGATGAGGAAATGGAGGACCACATAGGGTAATTTAACGAAGTGGGATATGTACCTGATGTGAATTTATGGAAGAACTACAATTAAAGCCATATTTCTGGTTAAAAACACTTCTCAACTGGACTGAAATAATATGTCTATAGACATAGTAACTTCATGTTAACACTGGTCTTTTTAATTATAGGGTAATTTCTCAATATTGAGCATTTTGATGTTTTGGGTTCATGTGGTAAAATGGAAGGGCACTTGGCTTCAGACATTTGAACTTTAGTGCTCTATCTTGCTGTGTGATCTTGATAAATTACTTACTCTCTTTTGTAAAATGAGGAGCTTTTAATTTGGGTGTGCCATAGGGTCATTCTAGCTCTAAAAATGTTTGTGAAAAGCAGTGTAGTTATACGTAAGTCTAGGAACTGAATCTGGTGTGTTGTTCTTGGCTTTTATGTGATGCTGCAAAAATGACTTAGCTTTTCAGTCTTAGATTATCTTTAAAATGGCAATGATCTATTTCAGTGATGATGGTTAAATCCTAATAAGAAACAGTGGGAAAGTTAGCTGTGTTTTTTCATGTTTTTGGTAAATTATTAGTTTCAGAGAAGTTTTAAGCAGACTTGATGGTATATTTTTATAATTTTATATATGGGCCTTTTGCTCTCATCACATTTTATTGCAGTTGCATTTGTTCAAAGACAAAGTAACTATGGCAGTTTACCCTGTTTTATGTTTTTTGTTTTTTTTTTTCCTTACTGGGTTATGTGTAATTGATTTGGGTGTGACACAGTTTGGTGTTGTCTTACAGTACTGCTTTAATTGTTTCTGATTAGAATATTACCATTCCCTTGTTTATAATTTTTTTTAAAAAAGAAAAGCTGATAAATTGACTCATTAAAAAAAAAACTTAAGTGACTTGAGCTAAAGACAGTAATAATAGTAATATTATTAAAATTAAATTTAGAATATAGACTAGCATTATGGAATTGAATTATGCACTTAAATATAGAGTATTTTTTAAAAAATACTACAGACTGCTTTGAAATACAAAATACATGATTTCTGCTTTTTCATTATGTCTATCTGCCAGATAAGCATTTAAAAGAGTAGTTTTATATTCATAGCCCTTTAGTAGTAGTGTTTTGGGTTTAAGACTATGTTGGGAAGTACAGCAGATTTTGGTATTTGACATCATAAATATGATAGCTAATTTTTTTGATAGGGAAGATCAGAAAAGAATAGTGTTTGAACATTTCCATAAAGTTCTAGTAAAGATATCCTCTGTAGCCAAATAAACTCATTTGTTCACAGTGTGTTTCAGGGAGCCTACTAATAACATCTCTGTTTTTCATCAGTGATGAAAACAGCACCGATAGTAGAACAGTGACAGGACACTGTGCCTGAACAGGAGTATAGTCTGACCAACCTACAGTGGATCACAAATATTTGGGGAAAAAAATTGCATCTATTTTGAACATGTACAGATTTTTTGCCTTTGCATTCCCTAAACAATACAACAACTATTTATATAACATTTATACTGCATTAGATACCATAAGTAATCCAGAGATGATTTAAATTATATGGAAGTATGTGGGTAGGTTATATGTAAATATTATACTATTTTATGTAAAGGACTTGAGCATTTTTGGATTTTGGTATTCATGGGTGTCCTGGAAGCAATCCCCTGCAGATACTGAGTAATGACTGTACTTATTTGATATCCTTTTTTTGTTATGGTCATCATCAGATTAAGAAGTGTTACATATATATATATATATATATATATATATATATATATATATATA